>NW_024082432.1:12205-193791 GCF_003009895.1 Hyaena hyaena
TGTCCATCAACAGATGAATGGATCAAGAAGATGTGGTTTATCTATACCATGGAATACTACATGGCAATGAGAAAGAATGAAATCCGGCCATGTGTAGCAACATGGATGGACCTTGAGGGTGTTATGCTGAGCAAAATAAGTCAGGCAGAGAAGGACAAATATCATATGTTTGCACGTATAGGAGGATTAGGAGGAACTTGACGGAGGACCAAGGGGGAGAAGAAGGGGGGAAATGGTGGGGGAAAGGGAGAGAGGCAAACCATGAGAGACTCTTGAATGCTGACAAAAACTGAGGACTGATGGATGTAGGTGGGAGGGGGGGGATGCGCATGGAGGAGGGCACTCTTGGGGATGAGCACTGGGTGTTATGTGGAAACTAATTTGACAATAAACTATTTGTAAAAAAATAAAATAAATGCTAAAAAAAAAAAAAGGAAAATTGTTAGCTGTTTTAATAAAGTCAGTGTCAAGGTAGGTAGTTAGCTTCATGGATGCTGCCAGAAAACATCAGACCTGAGAAGTATTCTTCTTTGTCTAAAGTACTAGAAACCAAAGGAGATCAAGATTCATGGCCATGTACCCAGGTGAGGTGGGGAGCTGGCTCTAACTTGGGATCTTTCAAGAATAGCCCAAGTTCATAAAATAGACCCTAGATGAACTTGGCCAACAGACAGGAGATACTAGCCATCTCTCTATCCCATTATTTGTGGAGAAGAAATTTTCCTGTGAGAAACTGAAATGTCCTGTCTGGTGCTGTGTATGAAAGCTAGTTTGGACTTACTTATTCTTTAGTCAAAGCCAAGAAAACAATAGATATGGATCTATTCATGATACCCTTGGCGTTCTAACAATGGAAATTTAAAACTATTCTATAGGGATACTTTATCAATCCAGGGCACACAGTACTTACAGGGTAAATAAACCAAGTGCAACCAAAATGAGTTCTAATAAGAATTACAGGCCCCTAGAGGAGATAAATAACAATAAGGAAGTATCAGAAAATGAAAAAGACAGAAATATAATGCCCCAAGGAATATAAATAAGGGAGCATTACTTAACATTCCAAATTTTTGAGATTCAAAAACATGGGATCACATAGATACCACTAGGATTTTTCATCAAAGAGAAACTTGATGGGAAACGGAAGAAAATGAAGCCACTGTGATAAATATCATGCCCCAATGTCTTACATAAGTCTTGTCTTCCTAGAGGACTGTTTGATTTGAAGAGCATTGAGAAGGCTTGTGTTTCAAGAGGAAACACCTTCAAAGATTTGAAAGTTTTTAGAGCAAAAATACGAAAGAATGACCTCAAAGATATTTTAAAATTGTAGCTACATGACCTTGGATCCAGTAAAAACCTGTTGGTGCCCATACTCAAGCTGCCCCGTTGATCCTGAACAGGTTGATTCTGGCTTCAGTCCGATTCTTCACAGACACATTTGCTCAGACTACAAAGCTTCTATTGATTGATTTCTGTGTGGCTGAGTGATGTCCCAGCCCCTAGCCTCTCTGAAATAATTGCTCTGGGGTCTCTGTTCTCTTAGCTTTGCTGTCCTCTGCCAGGTTTTATATATGTGGGGTGGATCAAGGGAATTTATAAACACCTTTTACTTTAAGTCACTTCTTTTTAAAAAAAAAATTTTTTACATTTATTTATTTTTGAAAGGCAGAGAGAGGTAGCAAACAAGTGGGGGAGGGTCAGAGAGAGAATGAGACACAGAATCCAAAGCAGGCTCCAGGCTCTGAGCCATTAGTACAAAGCTCAATGCGGGGCTCAAACCCACAAACCTGTGAGATCATGACCTGAGCCAAAGTCAGATGCTTAACGTACTGAGCCACCCAGGTGCCTCTTAAAGTCACTTCTTAAAAGAAATCTATGTTCCACAAAAAAGTGGATATCAAAGCACAAATAATTTATTTTTCTGTTAGCAGTAGTCAAGAGGTAGTTCATGAATAGCATTTTGCGTAATCTCAACATGCCCAAAGTAATTTAGATAACACACCATTTTTATCTTGCTATCCTTGACCCTAATCCCAGGCACTTTTATTTTCAGGGAATCAGAGAATTGGCCTATCCTAACATTTCTGAAGAGAATTAGATCAATGTTAACCTAAAACCTAAAAATAAGTGATTAATTAAAAAGCTATTAAAGTAACATTCTTTTTATAGAATAGAACTCCCTCATATGAATAATAAAATATTGCAGATGAAATAAACTGCTGCTAATTCTTTTAAAAAGTTGTACTGTTTGACAGAAATCATTTTTCAAATCATTATTATCATGCCCTAAGAGGAAGCCATTATATTGTTCCCAGGTGTCATTTATTTGTTTTTCTAAGCTTCACAGGTCCTGGAGACTAGAGCCAAATGGAATTGTTGTTTAAGGTGCTTCTCCCTTATTTTTGTGTCCAGACTTGAGACGGTGTTTCTACTTTTCTATATAGGCGCCATGGAGTTTCACGGAGGAAGGAATACACACTATAAAGGAGCCTCCTTTCCCTAAGATAAGAATTCCAGAAGACTCATGCCACAAACTTCACATTACTCTTTGTTGCATTTAATCTTTAGGATATTTTTTTTCCCTGAACTGTAATCAGCAGTGTTATGCTAGGGTTTTTTGGGGTTTATTTGGTCATGTTTTTAGTTTCTTTGGAAACCTTCTAGAGATTATTTTTTCAGAATTTTTGTACAAAAGGAACCTAGACAGTTTATAACATTTAAAATCAGAAATGTTTGTGTGATAAGAATGAATTCTCTAGACAGAATTTTATATAACTGCTTCATTTTGATTTAGTACCTTGACTCATTTTTCCCTCATTATTTTTTTATTATAGAGAGGATAAAAGGCCGGTGAAGGGAAGATCAAAAGCTAATTAAAAGTAATCAAAAACTTTTCTCTCTAACATTTATTCCTGACAGGACTTTTGGCTCATATCATTTGTAGCATTTTTAAAATCAGTGTTTGGAAAATTATTACCCTGATCCTTATTCAGGGTTTAATGATTTCCGTATAGATATTGTTAGATGGGAGTTTATGCATGTTACTGAAGGCAAGCCTAATACAATTAACAACTGCCATGTACTGAATACTTATTCTGTACCCTGAAGTACCAAGATTAACTCTATAGTTTAACTTAACCCTTACTGTAACCATGTAAGTACTAAGACCCCCATTCTACAGGAGCTGTTTATAGTTTGGGTTACTAATTTTATGTGGTCAACAAGATATTGAGCACCAAATATGTGCTGGCTCCTGTGCAAGATTTCAGAAGTTTAAGTAAAAATAAGTTAAAGTCATTCTCTTAAGGTTCTCAATGTAACAGCTATCAAGCTTTGTTACACAGTCTTTTACATAATTCTATACTTTGACTCAATCTACATTAATGGTCCTTTAATTTAATGGTTTTAAGCTAGGTAGGGCATAAACCTCAGCTCAGGAAAAACGCATCCCCACAGCCTCACAATGCACATGTTTGTAACTAACACAATTGTACGGACAGTGTCCGGAGACTTGGGGACCTTGAGAATGCCCTCTGGGAACACTCAGGGTTCCAGAATGACAGGAAAGAACCTCTAGGAGAATGAGCTGTACCGGTAATCTTTCTCAGGGAGGATGAAAGAGCCTGGTTAGTGCTGCCTCAGGGACCTCTCTGCGATGCCTTTACTAGGCATCATTGTCATCTAGGTAGGCCCTCATTGTCACTCATTTATATCATAATTTATCTCCTTTGTGCTCCTATTTCTCTCTTTTTCAACTCCTTATCTAAATTGTTGCTAGAGGGGCACCTGAGTGACTCAGTCGGTTATGCATCTGACTTTGGCTCAGGTCATGATCTCACTGCTTGTGGTTCAAGCTCCGTGTCGGGTTCTGTGCAGACAGCTCAGAGCCTGGAGCCTACTTCAGATTTTGTGTATCGTTCTCTCTCTGCCCGTCCCCTACTCATGCGCTCTCTCTCTCTCTCTCTCTCTCTCACACACACACACACACACAAATAAATAATAAAGCATTTTAATAAATAAATTGCTGCTAGAGTTATTTTCATGCAAATCTCATCTTGCCTCTTCCTTTCCCAAAAAGTTTTGCAGGCACTTGACGACTCATAGAGTACATATAAGCTCATAACCAAGACTTGCACAGTGTTCACTATCTTGACAGCCCTCACCTTTGCAGCCACATTTTCTACCCTCACTGTCTTACCCATGCCCTCTCTCCAATGTTCAATGTCTAATTTTCTTCTGCAAATTTTTATAGATATTGCGTCCTATCTTTTAGTATAACCCCTAATATATGCACTGAACTCCTACTAATTCCTATGAACCTACAGGGCATGGTTCAAACATCACCTCCATGACCCTTCTAGACAGCTAGTGTTCCTGATCTTGATCTACCTGCTTCCACCATGGTACTTGTAACACTGTGTTGTCACCATCCCTGAATCTGTACACTGGAGCTGCTTTTGATTACAAACTATGTCTGTTGAAGTTTATATTCTAGTGATGCATTCCAATGGTTGGCACCTAAGAAGAATACAATAAATACTTATTTGGTGAGTTGATATAAACACAGCTCTCTCTGTCTGAAAAAAAAATCCAGATGTTTACTTTATTTCCCAAGTATGCTATTTCATGCTACTTCCAGGAAGTAATACTTGATCTCTTAAGTGAATCTTTGGTGATAGGAATTCCAAAAACCTATAGAGCTATATTTTTATCAAATGGCGATTTTGACTGGACTCAGTATAACATCTATTATGTTTAAGTGTAAGGTGCATTGTGCAAAAGAAGCTAGATAAACAAACATTCATGGTATGATTCTATTTAATTAAATTTTAAAAACTAATCTGTCAGAACAGACGTCAGAATAATGTTTATATTCAGAGGACAGTAATATCTGGTAAAAGCTTTGAAAACCTTCTGGAATATTGACATGTTTTGTAACTTGATTACATCCATGGTTGTTATGTGGATATAAGCATATGTGAAAATGCATTAAGCTGCAAAGGAAATACTATTACTACTATAATAGTATGACTAGTAGTATGACTACTAGTAATAATTTTTATAAGTAGGGCAGACTCTAGGACTTTCAACATGATATACATCATCAAGGCCACCATTCTAAGTCAGCACTAAAAGAGGGACATGATTGGTTGGTCAGCTTTAAGAAGACTTGAAACCCATTTTTTGCAAAATTTCAGAGGTTTTAAAGATCCACTGAATTTGACCCCTGGCTCTCACCCTATTAACTTTCATAGATGGTGTCACAGTTTCAAGCCATCTCTGTGTATCAAATTATTTGATATCCTCCCCTTAAGAGTAGGGCCTAACTTCCTCCACTTAAGTGTAGACTGAACTCAGTGACCTGCTTCTCTGAGTAGAAAATAGCCAGTGAGAAATGATGCAGTGAAATTTGGGAGAACAGGTAGTAAGAAGGTACTGAGGCTTCTGTCTTTTTCCCTCTCTCTGGGATCATTCACTGTGGAAAAAGACAGCTGCTCTGATGTGAAGGGGCCTATGGAGAGGGCCATATGGTGAGAAACTGAGGCCTTCACAGCAGCTTGGGAGGAATTGAAGCAGTCTTCCAGCACCCATGTGACATGCTTGGTAGTAGATTCCTCAACCTGGGTCCAACCTTCAAGATGTCTGCAGCCTTTGCCAGTATCTCAACTATCACCTCAACAGAGACCTGAGTCAGAACCATACAAATAAGACACTCTTGGATTCCTGACTCCAGAAACTCTAGATGATAATTATTATCTGTTGTTCTCAGCTACTAGGTTGTGAAATAATTTGTTATACAGCCATAGATGACTACAATGTAATGGGAAACTAAGGCCCAGAGAGGTTAAGTGGTTTGTGTGGGATCACACATGGACATTGTCACAATCAAGATTAGAACCAGATTTGTCTCTTCTATTGCCTAACTCCTACTGTAGTGAATGTAAGAGGAGATATATTTTTTTAAAGCATTTAGAACACTTCCGACACATAGTAAGTTGTCAACAGTGTTTGATTTTCACTTACTATTTTTCTTCACAATTGACCTTTACCAATTGTAATCCAATATAAAATACATGTTAGAGTCTATACCTTCACCTTAACTCCATTGTCATTAAGTATTTTCAAGAAACATGGGTAAAGAGATCTTCTATCTACAGTGATCAAAAGCCTCAGACTATTCAGTTTATATGAATAGTGATTGAAAACATAAAGCACCTCTGGGAGAGAAGCCTGTTAATGCTCAAAAGCTTCAAGAATACTTTACAATCTCAGAGGAATAAAAACAGGTGCTATAGTCAGAAAGCAGATTTGACCTTGAGTGGGAAAGAAACAAGACTTGAAGAAGCTCTCAAAAAATCTGTCCTTTCCTTTGTTATGGAAATTGTGAAGACTTGAAGGATAGAGTCCTTGAATATTGCTGTTTAGCAGCTATAAAAGTAGAATTAAGGATTGACTAACCCTTGGGGGCATCAGATATATGACACTTCCATTTCTTTTATGCTCTCTAATTTGTCTTGGAAAGATATTCATATTTGGTCATATTTAATTTGGGGGCAAAAATTTGGGAGTGGATATCTGATTATTTCACAGTGAGAGAGCATACACACATTTGTATGCATGTTTATTTTTAGAAACCTTGTTTTGATCCACAAATAATATTTTCTTTTTCTATTTTTATTGAGCTATCACTGACATATAACATTATATTAGTTTCATGTGTACAACAGTGGTTCAGTATTTGTATACCTTAAGAAGTGATTACCACAATAAGTCTGGCTAACATCTGTCCCTGTGTATTGTAAAAAGTTTGTTTTCTTGTGATAAACTTTTAAGATCTACTCTCTTAGCAATTTTCAATATATAATACAATATTATTAACTACAATTACTACAGTATTATTTACTATGCTGTACATTACAATCTGTGATTTATTATTTTATAACTGGAAGTTTGAATTGTTTGGCCCCCTTTACCCATTTATCCACACCCCTGTCTTTGCAGCCACCAATGTTTTCTCTTACTATGAGCTTGTTATTGTTATTATTTTTAGACTGCATACATAAGGAAGATCATAGAGTATTTGTCTTTCTCTTTCCGACTTATTCCACTTAGCATAATGCCCTCAAGGCATATTTATGTTGTTGCAAATGGCCTGATTCATTCTTTTTATAGATGGATAATATCCCATTCTGTGTGTGTGTGTGTGTGTGTGTGTGTGTGTGTGTGTGTGTGTGTGTAATTAACCATTCATTCACTGATGGGTACTTAGGTTGTTTCCATATCTTGGCTATGTAAATAAACATGAGGGTACAGATATCTTTTTGAGTTAGTATTTTATTTTCTTCAGATAAATACCCAGAAGTGGGATTGCTAGATTATATGATAGTTCTACTTTTAACTTTTGAAGAACTTCAGTGTTGTTTTCCATGTCCAGAGCACCAATTTACATTCTCACCAACTGTGTGTGGGGGCTCCTTTTCTCCACATTCTCATCACACTGTTATTTTTAATCTTTATGATAATAGCCATTCTAACAGGTGTCATTGATATCTCATTGTGGTTTTGATGTGCATTTCCCTGATGATTAGTGATACTGAACACTTTTTCATGTGTCTGTTGGCTATCTTCATATTTTCTTTGAAAAACTCAGATCTTCTGCCCATTTTTAATCTTTTAAATTTTAATTGCAGTTAATGTTGGTACAGTGTTATAATAGTTTCAGGTGAGCACTATAGTGATTCAAAAATTCCATACAATACCTGGTGCTCATCACGCCAAGTGCACTCTTGAATCCTCATGGCCTATTTCACCCATCATCACAATGACATCCCCTCTGGTAGCCATCAGTTCATTCTCTATATTAAGGGCCTGTTTCTTGATTTTTCTCTCTCCCATTCTATTTTCCCTTTGCTCGTTTGTTTTGATTCTTAAATTCCACATATGAGTGAAATAATATGATATTGGTCTTTCTCTGACAGACTTATTTCACTTAGCATTAAACTCTTTAGCTCCATCCATGTTGCAAATGGCAAGATTTCATTATTTTTTATGGCCCAATATTCCATTACATATATATATACATATATGTACACACAGATATATATATATATACATATATGTACACACAGATATATATATATATATATATATATATATGTATATACACATACACACACGTACACACACATTTCTTTATCCATTCATCAATCAATGGATACTTGGCCTGCTTCCATATCTTGGCTATTGCAAATAATGCTGCAATAAACATTGGGGTGCATGTATCCCTTTGAATTAGTGTTTTGTATAATTTGGGTAAATACCCAGTAGTGCAATTGCTGGATCATAAAGCAATGTTTTGTTTTTTTTAATGTTTTATTTATTTCTAGGAGAGAGAGAGAGACAGCGTGAGCAGGGGAGAGTCAGAGAGAGAGGGAGTCACAGTCTGAAACAGGCTCCAGGCTCTGAGCTGGCAGTCAGCACAAAGCCCGACGCGGGGCTCGAACCCATGAACCGCGACATCATGACCTAAGCGAAAGTCGGACGCTTAACCGACTAAGCCACCCAGGCGCCCCCATGAAGCAATGTTTTTAACTTTCTGAGTACTCTTCATACTCCAGAGTGGCTGCACCAGTTTGCATTCCCACCGATAGTACAAGAAGGCTCCTTTTTTTCCCCACGTCCTCACCATGCCTGCTGTTTCTTGTGTTGCTGATTTTCGTTCATTCTGAAAGCAATGAGGTGATATTGCATTATAGTTTTGATTTGCATTTCCCTGATGATAAGTGACGATGAGCATCTTTTCATGTGTCTGTTGACCATCCGAATGTCTTTAGTGAAATGTCTGTTAATATCTTCTGCCCATTTTTAATTGGATCCTTTGTTTTTTAGGTGTTGAGTTTTTTGTTTATGTTTTTGTTATAAGTAATCTCTGTGCCAACCATGCAGCTCAAACTCATGGCCCTGAGATCAAGAGTCACATGCTTTACTAACTGAGCCAGCCAGGTGCCCCTGTGGCTTTTGAGTTTGATTAAGTTCTTTATATATTTTGGGTTTTTTTTAATAGTTTATTTTCAAGTTGGTTTCCATATAACACCCAGTGCTCATCCCAACAAGTGTCCTCCCCCATGCCCATCACCCCCCTTCCCCTCTCCCCCACCCCCATCAGTCTTCAGTTTGTTCTCAGCATTCCAGAGTCTCTCATGGTTTGCCTCCCTCCCTCTCCCCAACTATTTTTCCCCTTCTTCTCCCCCATGGTCCTCCATTAAGTTCCTCCTAATCCACTTATACGTGTAAACATATGGTATCTGTCCTTCTCTGCCTGACTTATTTCGCTCAGCATAACACCCTCAAGGTCCATCTATGTTGCTACACAGGGCCAGATTTCATTCTTTCTCATTGCCATGTAGTATTCCATGGTATAGATAAACCACATCTTCTTGATCCATTCATCCATTGACGGACACTTAGGCTCTTTCCATGTTTTGGCTATTGTTGAGAATGCTGCTATGAACCTTAGGGTACATGTGATCCTATACATCAGCACTCTTGGATCCCTCGAGTAAATTCTTAGCAGTACTATTGCTGGGTTATAGGGGAATTCTCTTAATTTTTTGAAGAATCTCCACACTGTTTTCCAGAGGGGCTGCACTAGTTTACATTCCCACCAACAGTGTAGGAGGGTGCCCGTTTCTCCACATTCTTGCCAGCATCTATAGTCTCCTGATTTGTTCATTTTAGCCACTCTGACTGGCGTGAGGTGGTATCTCAGTGTGGTTTTGATTTGTATTTCCCTGATGATGAGGGACACTGAGCATTGTTTCATGTGTCTGTTGGCCATGTGAATGTCCTCTTTGGAGAAGTGGCTGTTCATATCTTCTGCCCATTTCTTCACAGGATTATTTGTTCTTCAGGTGTGGAGTTTGGTGAGTTCCTTATAGATTTTGGATACTAACCCTTTATCTGATATGTCATTTGCAAATATCTTCTCCCATTCCATAGGTTGCCTTTTAGTTTTGTTCATTGTTTCCTTCACTATGCAGAAGCTTTTTATTTTATGTAGTCCCAGTATTTTTGCTTTTATTTCTCTTGCCTCCAGAGACCTATCTAGAAAAAGTTACTATGACCAACGTCAGGGAAGTAACTGCCTGTGCTCTCTTCTAGGATTTTTATGATCTCAAGTCTCACATTTAGGTCTTCAATCCATTTAGAATTTATTTTTGTATATGGTGTAAGAAAGTGGTCTGGTTTCATTATTTTCCATATTGCTGTCCAGTTTTCCATTACCATTTATTGAAGATATTCTCTTTTTCCCATTGGATATTCTCTCCTGCTTTGTCAAAGATTAATTGACCATATAATTATTAGATTATTTCTCAATATTCTATTCTGTTCTATTGATCTAAATGTCTATTTTTGTGCCAGGTCCATACTGTATTTATCACTACAGCTTTGTAATATAATGTGAAGTCCAGAACTGTGATACTTCCTCCAGATTTTATTTTCTTTTTCAAAATTGCTTTAGTTATGTAGAGTCTTTTGTGGTTCATACAAATTTTAGGATTGCTTGTTCTAGTTCTGTGAAAAATGCTGTTTTTCTTCCCATTTTGAAAATCAAATTGATTTGGTTTTTTTATTGTTTATTTGTTTTGTTTTGTTATTGAATTGTATCAGTTCTTTTTTTTAATGTTTTATTTATTTATGAGAGAGAGAGAGAGAGTATGAGCAGGGGAGGGTCAGAGAGAGAGGGAGATACAGAATCTGAAACAGGCTCCAGGCTCTAAGCTAGCTGTCAGCACAAAGCCCAACGTGGGGCTCGAACCCACTAACCGTGAGATCATGACCTGAGCTGAAGTCAGACGCTAACCGACTGAGCTACCCAGGTGCCCCAGTATCAGTTCTTTATATATTTTGGATATTAACCCATTATCAAATATATGGTTGCAATGTCTTCTCTCATTCCACAGGTTGCCTTTTTGTTTATTTGAGGTTTCCTTAGCTGCACAGAAGCTTTTTAGTTAGATGTAATTCCACTTGTTTATTTTTACTTTTGTTGCCTTTGCTTTTGGTGTCAGTTCAAAAAAAATTGTCACTAAGACCAATATCAAGAAGTTTATCATTTATGTTTCTTCAAGGGATTTTATGGTTTCAGGTCTCACATTCAGGTCTTTAATCCATTTTGAGTTCATATTTGTGAATGGTGTAAGATAATCTAAAAAAAATAAGTATTACTTTTGGTGTCAAATTACTGGCCTTCTACCTCAATCTTCAGTGAGTCCACAGAAAGGCAAAATCAAAAAAATTATGTATTTAGATATGATACAACAGAATCCTTTCCAGTTCAGGTAGATTCAATTTGAAATTTGGTCAAGAAGAAGAAATTTCAAGGAAGGATCAAGAAGGGAAGGAGATAGGGAAGGCAGGGGAAGATGGAAAAGATAGGGAAGGGAAGGGAGGGGAAACAAAGGGAGAAGAAGGGGAAGGGAAGGGAAGAAGGAAGGAAGGAAGGAAGGAAGGAAGGAAGGAAAGAAGGAAGTGAGAAAGAAAGAAGAAAAGAAGAAAAGAAAGAAGAGAGGTAGTAAGGGATTTTTTAAAGTATATTAAAATAAATGGTAGTAATACAGACCTCCCCTGTAGAACCTCATTGAGAACACCATTTAACATAAAATGGGCATTCATTTAGGAAATCTCTGATATAATATATGTAAACCAATTTAAAATGTACTCTTGGAAACTTCCCCAAACTATCCGTAGCCCATATATGAGCACAACTTCCATCTCTATCCCTTTTTGTAAATTTATTCATTTATTTATTTTAAGTGTGAGGTTGGAGAGAGCAGAAAGAGAGAGAAAGAGAGAGAATCCAACCAGGCTCCCTGCTGTCAGTGCACAGCTCAATGTGGGGTGGATCTCAAGACCTATGACATCATGATCTGAGTCAAAACCAAGAGTCTGATACTTAGCCAACTGAGCCACCCTAGAGCCCACAACTTCCTTCTTTGTGTGATGTTAAAGTTTTATTAAGTATCAAAATATTTTTGGGCTTTTCTCCCATAAATAGCAAGATAGTCCTGTCATCCAGTAATCAGATGACATATAAAGCTAGCTAGAGACACGTAGGGATTCTTACCACACCCAAAGATCAGCACCTTATACCAGAGAAATAATTTATAAGAGGAAATTTTAAAGTCTCATAAGTCCAATGCAATTTTCTTTTTGGTTATTCTAATTTCTTAATGGTTTGT
Organism: Hyaena hyaena; assembly: GCF_003009895.1. Taxonomy (NCBI): domain Eukaryota; kingdom Metazoa; phylum Chordata; class Mammalia; order Carnivora; family Hyaenidae; genus Hyaena; species Hyaena hyaena. The sequence goes on from NW_024082432.1 coordinate 24,451, forward strand.
CTTAGTATATTGACTTGGATAAAATGTTCTTTATCTTAGATCTCACATAAGTACACTCCAGACAATTTCTCGAATGTTAGTGTTACAAGAAGCATTTGACAAAAGTCACATCTTTAGGCATCTTTGAGGCTAAAAGAAATGCCATGGAACAAACCGTTAATATTTTTTTCAAAAATTTTAATGTTTATTCTTAGAGAGAGAGAGAGAGAGAAACAGAGCATGAGCAGGGGAGGGGCAGAGAGAGAGAGAGAGAGAGAGAATCCAAAGCAGGGTTCAGGCTCCAAGCTGTCAGCACAGAGCCTGATGTGGGACTTAAACTCAGGAACTGTGGGATCATGAGCTGAGCCAAAGTTGGATGCTTAACTGACTGAGCCACCCAGGCACTTCTGAACTGTTAATGTTTCCTTTCATTTGACAATTTGTATCATGAACTTAGAAAAAAAATTAATGGGCCAGGACGACAAAGGCAAAAATGAAAAGAAGAAAAACGGAGAGAGTTCAATACTTCAACAGGAACTTTACATAAGAAAATACTGAAATGGTAAATATATTAAAAAAGAGTTCAATGTTCTTAGTTATCAGTGAATGCAAATTAAAATCTCATAGTATGTCATTACATATCCACTATAAATGATTGACTTGTTAAAGCAATTGAAAATACCAAGTGTTGGTGATGACATAGAGAACTAGAAACTCTCATAAGGTGTCAATGGGAGGGTTAAATGGGAAAGAAATCCTTTTTGAAATTGTCTTCCAGCATTTCCTAAAAACATACCCTTGACCAGCACTTTCATCCCTATTTGTATAGAGCAGAATGGTATAATTAAGTCGTCAGAGATAAGTAGAGAATTTTCAGGGCAACAGTCCTTGTAAGTAGCTAAAAACTGGAAATATTTTTGGGGCGCCGGGGTGGCTTAGTCGGTTGAGCGTCCAACTTTCGCTTAGGTCATGATCTCGCGGTTCGTGGGTTCGAGCCCCGCGTCGGGCTCTCTGCTGACTGCCAGCTCGGAGCCTGGAGCCTATTTCGGAGTCTGTGTCTCCCTCTCTCTCTGACCCTCCCCTGTTCACGCTGTCTCTCTCTCTCTCTCCTAGAAGTAAATAAAAAAATATTAAAAAAATATTTAAAAACTGGAAATATTTCTAATGTTCATCAACTTTATAAATAGTCATTAAAAAATAAAATACAGCATGCAAAGAAATAAATGAACTACATGCAATAGCACAGGTCTCACACATGTAATATTTTATGAAAGAAGTACAAAAGGAAACAGTTGCACCAAATTCTGTATTTGTAGAAATCTCAAAAACATGCAGAACTAATCTCTAGTATTAAAAGTAAGAATTGTGATTAAATCTGAGTTGTCAGGGAAGGTACAAGAGAGTTAATTCACCTTTTATCTAGATGTTAGTTACATGAGTATGCTCACTGTGTGATAGCTCATCTAGCTATATGCATGTGGTTTGTACACTTTTCTATACTTTAAACTGTAAAACTCAGTGAACAATCATCATAGTATGGCAGGAGCGACTACTATTTGTCAGTGCCCTATACCTTTCCTTTATAATAAGTATAATATAGCAGTTAATTCTTACAAGAATTTTTCTGGATACATACTATTATTCCTTTTTGAAAGGAAAGGAGGTTTTTAGGGTTTGAGAGGGGACGTAACCATCTAGAATCATCCAGAGCTAGATTGACAGGACTAGGATTCTAACATGGGTCCCTCTGAATCCAAAGCTTTTAATTTTTCCTGACTGATTTTCAGTAGAAAGAATCCTTCTAGATCTAGACTGAAAAAAGACCCATTCATACACTAGGTAAAAATATTGCATCCCTTTCCCTACTGTTCTCTAGAAAAAGAAAATGTTCCTGGGGTATTTTGTAAGGAAGTTTTCTTTCCACCCCATAGAAAAGTTTTTGGACAGCAATGTCCTTTTCAGAGTCCTCCTATCTTCTCACTTGCTGGCTCACCTTTTGCACACCTGACCTTACTAATCAGTGGAAACTTTTATCCTTTAGAGTTAAGTAAGATTGCCTCAGCCTACTGGCCCAGGCCACCAGGATGCATGCTTTGGCACACTGTCTTCTGGCTGTTTTTCTTCTACTTGTCCTTCCTTTTTGGATGTTGGCTCTATGTTCTGGAGTTCAGTTCCTCTTCTTCCTCACAGCCATCCCAGGCCCTGGAAATATTTATTGGGCTTTCTTTCGTAGGGGGGAATGTGGGGTGAATTTTAGTAGTGCTCACATTGCAAAAACTCACAGGTAAGAAGAAGTTAGCTGTTAGAAAAATCAGATACCTGACTGCAGTAAGTCTGTGAAGAAACTCGAAGTTGAAACTGGGGAACAGTCTCTAAGAAACAATTGCCCTTATTTTAATCAGCATTCACTAGCTTAACATTCCAGTCTAGACTGATAGCTGGTTTCTGAGCTTTCCTGAGGCAGGCACAGAGTAGTGAACTCTGCCTGCTTATTGTGTACATGACCTTGAGAAAGTAACTGGGCTTTTTTGAATTTCAATGTCCTCATTTACATAATGAGGATAAAAATGTCAGCTTATAGCTCTATGACAATTTAGGGGAAGTATATAAATGTGTTTCATGACTTACAAAAAATCTGAAAATGTGGAGTTTTAATTAGTAGTATTATTTAGTTTTTAAAATCTATTCCTCATCCCTGAAGTTCTAGGATATAATGATACATTTTAAGTACTCTTTGTATCCTTTTTCTTTTTTTGTTCTTTAAAAAAACACTTTGGAGTATTTTTTGTGTTTTTGAATTAATTCACCATGATCTAGTAAAGTTGATTGCACTATTTCTTGTGTAGTAGGTTACTAATGAAATGTACATCAATGGTATCAGAAATGAACATTTTCTTAAAAAGAGCTTTGCAAAAATGACAGTATCCTTTGTGCTTCACTAAGAGTAGTAATTAAAATGTGCACTATCCGTTAAAATTCTGAAAACAATGAGATTATTTTATGAATATTATAGTTGTAAGTTGAGTTCCATTTAAGGTTTAAATAAGATGTAGAACATTACTAGAATTATTATTATACCTGCCATTCATATGATGTTTACAATGCACTCTGTGGTTCTTCTTATTCCTCAAAATAAGTCTGGGAGGTGCTTTTTAATATTCCCATTTTACACGTGAAGAATATGGAAACCTTTCCAGGGCAATTTAGGAAACAAGATAGCTACTAAGAGGCAACGCTGGGATTTATATTTGAGTAGCTCGAATCTTGCTCTTCTCCCCACGTAGAGTCTATCTATACAGGTTATCCTTTGTTATAAATCTCTACAAGAGTAGCATCTGAGATTCACCTTGTGTTTACAGGGTGTCACAGTAATTATTTGAGAAACAAATTTTTTAGTGAATCAGTAAGTTATTAAATGTTCATGTGACCACTCCATGTATTTTTTAATTTTTTTTCTAATTTATGAGAGAGAAAGAGAGAGAGAGAGACAGCGTGAGTAGGGGAGGGTCAGAGAGAGAGGGAGACACAGAATCTGAAACAGGCTCCAGGCTCTGAGCTGGCTGTCAGCCCGACGCGGGGCTCGAACCCACGAACCGCAAGATCATGACCTGAGCCGGTCAGACGCTTAACCTACTGAGCCGGTACCCAGGTGTTCCACCACTCCATGTTTCTGACAGATTTCATATTTTACTTAATTGAAAGTGACTTTAAATTTATATTCTAACAACTAATCAATTTGTTTCAACAGGTTGTGCAAAGGAAGAAATAGTCAAAATAGTTATTTGATTTAGCTATAGCAATAATATGTTATATTTGATGTGAAATAGAACGTACATATGACAAAATTACTGCAATACTTTTCCCACAAAACACAGAGAAAATATATACGCCGATGTCTCACTGTGGCTATCTTTGTGTCTATTGTCTGCTCATCCATCCATCTGTCCACCTCTCCAGGATCTTTCCCTTACAAGTGATTTTGGGTGTCTTTCACTTCTCAATCAGTTATTTGGAAAATAATTTTATTGATTTTTAATTAAATCCACTGGAGTTTGTTATTTTGCTATCAATTATCACATTTTATGTTTAGTCTATAATAGGGATTCTAAAGCATTACTTAATATTTTATGAAGATTCTGGGGGTATTTTTAAAATGTTGCTTCTAATTCAGTAGACCTACAGTGGGTCTGAATTTCCAATAAGGCCCTTTATAATGCCTAGCTGCTGGTATTTGGTTCACACTTTGCAAGGCAAGAGTCTATGCAGACCTATTAAGTAACAGATTGATTCATTCAAAAGAACTTGAGTTGTTATTGGGAAATCTGGCTTTCCTTAACTCTCATAGGAATTAACCATATGAGTTAAGGCACAAATTCTCTAGGTTTCAACTTCTTTAAGATTAGATGCAATTGTATGACTGACTCCATGATTGTCTCAAAGTTGGCCAGTCTCCCTGCTCGAACAGGAAATCATAATATTAAATATAACACCACTACCAGTTATTCTAACTTACTGAGTACTTAGCATGTGCTAAGCATTGCATTAGAAGCTATAGTTTCGTTATTTCATTTTTATCTTCATAAAAATTCAGCTGATCATTACTAGAGGGGAGGCGAGTGGTGGATGAGTGATGAGGATTAAAGAGTACATTTATCATGATGAAATAAAAACTCAGCAAAATAAACACTATAACCTCATTTTTATATACAGATATTGAGGATTAAAGAACAAATATAGTTTACAAGGCCACAGGGTGATTGGTGCTAAAACTAAAATTTTAGTTTCAAAATTTATACTTCTTGATTTAATGTTATATTTTATACGATTTTTTGGTATAGTTTGTACATTTTTGTATAAGCATATGTATTTGGCCTTAGTGACACTTATTTTTTTGTTAATATCTTGGCCACTGTTTTTTTGAAGAGAAGCTGAAATTCAGCATGACAAATTAAATTTTCAAACTTTAACTTTAGCTGCATAACAAAATAGGGACAAAAATTAATGAACATTATTATATTGAATATGATATCATCTTTATCACTTTAGCTTACCTCTTTATTTCTCCCTATTGTTCTTACTTACTGTAATGTAATGCACTCTCATGATTCAATATTCAAAGTACATTAAAGGATATAAGATAAAAGTATTTCTCTATGTGCTCTCTGTGAGCCACTGGATTCTCCTCCCCAGAGGGAACCAATATTTGAATTATAAATTCCTCCTGGATGTCTTAAGCTTATAGAAGCAAGCTTTTTTCCTCATTTTTCCTTAGTTATTCACTTATTTTAGATTTTCTACATGAGGAGTAGGGGTTAAATCCAGACCTCTATGAATTAAAAGCCCACGCTTTCAAAACTCTACAACATACGACCTCGCTCTTATCAATACATGGTTCAGCTGTAAATATTTTATTACAAAAGCTAAATGTGTGTCCAAAGTGTGTCCCTCACTTGAACTCCATTATTTCCTTAGATCCTGGGCTGCAGGGAGCCACAGACCTGTCAGAGCAGAGAGTAGGCAGACCACATCCATCCTATATTAGACGCACTTCCAATGGCCAAAGTCCCCATGTCCATGTGGCGCCCAGAGTCTACAACAGTAGATTCTGCAGAACTCAAGGATGTGATTCTGGTCACCTCCCACATGAGATGGACACCTAACCTTGAGTGTTATGACTTAATAGACCATACCATCAAGACTATGCCAAACCCTTTTCTCATAAAAGTTAAGAATATGGTTCTTAACTAACTGAGAAGTACCAATATGTCTTCCAAACAAAACAAACAACCATGAAAATATCCAATTAGTTTCATTATCAGTAAATACATAAAATATCATTACAGTGCTGCTAATATATTGGATTTTCACTCCAATATCAAAGACACTCAGTGAGTAAGTTTAAGCAAGTTGACTCTTAAGCCTAATCAATCAACAATATTAACTCAGAAACACATGGAAACATGTGCCAGGTAAGGTCGAGTAAATAAGTGAGCAAACTGATTTGTCCAGGTTCTGGGATTGACCAGAACCTGGGTGACTCTGAGTGACTTTGTTCAGGCTATAGTCTGGGAGGCTGGATAGTCCTCACTAAGGAAGGTGTCTGATTTGAATGACTCTTATTTTTCCTAATGTAGGCTCTTCCACAAAATAGCTAAGTAATTGTGGGTAATTTTCCTAAGGGCTATCTCTCTGTGATTATATTTTTATCATCTATAACATACAGTATTTGAACTAGATATCTGTAGTTTGTTTTGAAGAAACTGGAAAGTTTACTCTCTAGTATTTAAATATAGTGCTTAGCTTTGGGGATGAGCACTGAGTGTTATGTGGAAACTAATTTGACAATAAACTATTTGTAAAAAAAAAAATTAAAAAAAATAAATATAGTGCTTAGGAAAAACTCTAGAGATGGGTTTCCTTTACCTGATAGTAAATTACCATGAAAAGAGAAAGATTGCATCTACACACACACACACGCATGCACACATGGCAAAACAACTAATTGATAATTTTTAAAACCAATCAATTCAAAAAGTTTTATGTGCATGTAGCACAAAACCAAAGGTTTGATTCATATGTTCATTTCAGGCCCAGTGACCTTTGTTGTTGTAGTTTTTTAATAAAAAAAAGTCTACAAATCCACAGACAATCAAATCCAGAATTTTATTACTTTTTCAAAAGTCCTCTTCTCAATATAGCATTATTATAGACAACAACACCACAAATAGATTGTAAAGTCCAAGAGAACAAAGGCAAAACCAAATAGACTTTTAAAACTCTGCAGATATAACTCCATCTGGAAAGCTATCACATACAACTGTCCAAGTGGAAAAAAACAAAAAGGACTAAGAACTCACAGCTCATGTAAGATAAAAAGAATTTCTTTCTCCATCATAAGATGCTGCAATTGCATTTTGCTCCCCCTCCCCACAATGTCAGAACAGTGTGATACAATATTGGCAATGTGTATGCTAGCAGAGTGGAAAAAAAAATAAATCTCACTCTGGTTCTCACCCGGGAACCAGATGCTGACAACTCTTTTTGGCAGATGGACTGTGATTCTCTCTCCTGTGAAATCAAACATTCCAATTAAAATGGTTCTTTGATTTTAGGGCAATAATAAAAGGAAGAAGAAGCTACATGAGGAGAAGACAGAAAAGTTAAAACAAACAAAAAAAAAAAGAGCAAAGGGGAAAGGAGATAAAGACACATGAGAAAAATATATCAGAGATAAATGTTAGAGATGGGCAAGTAAAAAAGGAGAAATGTAGGCTGAAGTTTATTTGAACAGGAGCCATGCAGAAGCGCCAATGATATTTGACAAAAGTCAGGCTATGATGTGTGAAGTTTATTTTCTCTTTGTAATAAACAAATTTCTCATTTTACTATCTGCTCTAAGCCCAGTTGGTTGGTATTATACATCAGGAGTTTTTACTTTAGGACCCCAAAGCCAGTTTTATTTTATATTGGTTATTCATTCAATAAACACGATTTAAGTACTCACATGTGTCGAAGACCGTGGTAGGATTTGTAGCAGGTTGGTTTACCAGTGATAGTGCATGTTTTGGGGGAAGGGGTGTGCATGAGCATGTGCAGGCAGCTAAAGAGCATCATGAAATCAACATATCTGTCCTAATTGTCTGGGATGACTAGTCATTCTCAGTGCTGCGTGTGTCTGCTTGAAACAGGTATTCGTGGATTGGCGGCTATCACTCCTAACTTAAGATAATTGAGCAGCTTCCTGGATAAATGGCAAGGGTCAGGTTAGCCAGAATCTGGTTTCTTATGGGACCGTTTGCTGGGCTGTTGTACTTGTGAACTGGGTTATTCTGGGACCTACCTTTCTAGACATCCCTGTCCTGTATGATTTCCATTATTTAAAGGATGAGAGTTGATTGAAAGTAAAGTGAGGTGTGAAGTAAAGCAGGAGCCATCATGTTCTCAAGATGCCCACTAGTGGTGGTGTTGGTGGATTCCCTTTTCCACTCACAGCTCCCCATCCCAATTACCATCCCTGCTAATGAACAATGATAGATCTGGGGTCCAACACTAGTCACAGAGCTGCAAACTCACACCCAGAAGACCCACATCTGTCATAGACTTCATCAGCGCTTTTCATGAGTTTGGGACCTTTGTTTTATCTGCAGCTCTAACTTGTTCACAAGCATAAGGGATGGTTAATGGTTTTGCTCTCCTTTTTGGCCTTTTCTTCCCCAGTGCCTCCCAAATTGTCTAAAGTCCAATTCGTAATTTCAGAAGAATCATGGTAGTTGCTTCCCCAAATTAACCCTGATACAGACGGAATGTCTTCACTGCTGTGCGATCTGAGACAGAACCAAAAGCAGTCAAAGGTCAACTACTTCCTTAGATACTGGATGGTTATGTCCATGGTTGAAGATACTAAATTTTATTTCCATTTATTTATTTATAATTAAAAGGGGAAAATACTTTTTGTCTTAGCAGTGTAATGCTATTTCTCCCCATGCCCCCACCCCCAAGTGTGGCTGCATTATTCCTGTCCTTTGCACACTAAGGGAAAGATGTGGATGAGTACTTTGATAAACTGCTTCGGGTGGGGGTCGGTGCCTCGAAGGAAGTCATATTTGCATCATACAGCTGCTTGCTTATCTGTCTTCTAGGGAATGTCAGTTCAGTTAATTGAAAGACTTTTATTTTGCTCGGGGGACAAGCAATTTGAGGACAGAGTTAAATGATAAGACAATAGAGGGTATCGGAAATGCTGTTTTAGAAAAAAAAAATGGACTAAAGAGAAAGAAAGAGCCAATACTAAAACAGAAATATAGAGGCGAACGGAGATGTCTCATAGAGTATTTTTTAAGTTGCTAGCGGTATTCCATAAAATATAAACTCTCTTATTTTCCTATGGAAGCCAATAAATATCTACATTCCTTGCTCTTTTACTTTATCAGTGTGACATTTGCAATAAGTACATTGACGGATAAATAGTTCTTGAGTGTTTATCCAAGCACTGCTCTAGCAAGTGAATGACCCAGAGAACCACACTCTCTTCATACTAACCCCAGTCATCAAGACTGAGAACAGGGACATCATTAACAACTCACACAGTCCAAGCACAAAACCCTTATTAAGGGAAACAGGGGAAGAGATCAGTGCACACACTCCCACAAACTTCTAACAGCCCATTGAGAAGTGTGCTTGAACTCATCACAGCAAGGCATTCCATACATTGGGCTTCTGGAGAGGGAGTCAGACTCTGTGTTTCTTTACTTATTGATGGGGAACTTGGGAGGAGTCAGGGAGCATGTAGTCGACCACCTATGTGAAACTTCTTGCTGGAAAGAGGAATATCCAGGGTTTGGAAGTCAGTTCGTATGGTAGGGCTGTGCCTGTGCTGTATCAGCTGTGAACCTTGCAGCTCTTTCTGCTGATCCAGCTCCAGCTTGTCTCCAAAGGTAGAGGAGAGGTAGTCATGGGGGACATTCAGCACAACAGACTTGCCTCTCCTCTACAGTTCTTTTCTAAGAAATTATTTATTTGGAAAGCTGGGATAGAGAGGTGAAGAGTGAACCACTGCTAGCATACAGCTAAATGATAAAATCACTAGACATCTTTGTTTATCCAACAAGACTCCCAAAGTAAAATGGTCAAAATCGAGCCGAGGACCTGCGTGGACATATCCTATTCTACTTTTAGCATGTCAGTTGCAAATTTTCCTAGATTGGCATAAAGACGTTAACACTAGAAAGAGCTCTCAGAACAATTTCAAAGTGATTACTGAAGTTAACTTCAAAGAGACACTCTATAATGTTTCCCAATGTACAATGACCCATATAGTAAGTGATTATGAAAGTCCTCTTTGGAATTTGGCTTGGGTAATACCTAGACAAATGACTTGAGAGTACACTTAAACTAATCTTCCCTGATAACACACATTAATTTAGACAAAGAAGGAGTTGTAACAATAATCTGTTTTGCGAAGACATGCACCTCATGTAACTTTTCAAGTAAATGAAAGACTAACAGTGCTCTGAAAAGCCCTATTTCAATGGCAAATACCTAGTATTTAATTTGAAATCTATTACCTTAAGGAGAAGAATTTTAAAATTTCCCCAATGAGATTACCAGTGTCTCATTCTCCTTTGTCTCTTTCTCAGTCACTGTCTCTCTCACAGGCACACATTCTTGTAGTTTATTAATCTTATTTATGCATTCTATATATTTAGAAGCATCTAACACATCTGATTTTTATTAGATTCCTTATAAATACTAGTTGAAAAATAAACAGCAATTCTTTAAACCCACTTTGCCACAGGTAACTTTTGGCACCAACCTTCACAAATCAATTACCACAGTTTTCTCTTGGGAGACAACTGATCCTCCTAAGAAATAATGTGAGAAGATTCTTGCTCTATAAAAGGGTTTCTTTCTAATGTCCAAGGTTATTCTAAGAAATCACACAATCTGGGAAAATATGCAGAGAACAATAGTTCACCCTAGGCTTGAGGAGTGGAGATGTACACATTTTGTATTTGTTCTAATTGTAAGAAAGTTCCTGACTGTCTGATACTATGGAAACAGGGATGGATGCTAGGAAAGTTGCACTGTGATTATACATTATATTTCTAGATTGAAGACCTCCAGGTTTATACACACCCTCAGAGAGTACGGCTTCACTGCAGGTGTCTCAGAACTAATGTGAAGCATTAAGTCAGGAATGTCTTAGTTATCCATACTAATTGGTCTGAAAATGACAGTTTTGTAAAAATCTCAGGGTCAGAGATCTGCATTATTTACTGGTGGAACAAGCTTTCAATTCTTTAAGTAGAAGGCAAAAAATAAATATTTGCTTCATGAGTTGCTTACAGAAAAGGTGAGATAAATTCCAAAGTAAATCTATTACAAAGCCTGACTGAGAACTAATGGTCTACTTTACCCATTAGAACTTAAAATGCAGCACTCAATAATGGGAAACACATTCTTAATCTCTTCACTGTTACTTAATTTAACACGTTGGGCAACAGGTTCATTAATCATTTCATATTAATATTCAGGTGAGAAAGGAGATGCTGAGACATGTTCTATTCCAAACAGCAATCCCATTTGGCTGGGTGTTGTCTTAGGATGATGGGGAGGAAACAGGAAGGAAGATTAACTTTCTGATACACCTATTTCTGCTTCATTACTCTGAAAGTCTTTTCTGAACCTTTAGGAAAACTTAACCAGAGTAAAGCCAATCTTGACATCTGCCCAGTTCTAATAAAGAAAACCTCTTTTATTTAAAAATTTATGTTTGTTGATTCTGAACATAATTACGCTTATAAATCATGACAAGGGAAGAGCAATCATTAATTTCATCTGAGATTTTCATGTACCTTTGGGGCATATGGTAACTAATGAGAAAAGAAAAACAAAACAACTATGTACTGAGCTTTTATTCTGGGCTCTGAGCTTGCTTTTTTAATATTATTATCTAAGAAGTTAATACACATGTGAGAAATCCCCCATGTTCTGAATTCGCTATGCAAAGTCATCATAAGTGGAAAGTGTAATAGAAGAGCGGTGCTATGTCATTTGCAATATTTAGGTTGTGTGTTGAAAGATTATATGCATTGTTATTAGTAAATATGAAGCTTTATGAAATACTAATGACAGTGTGTAGAAGTCTTAAAAAGTTGATCTTATTTCTCACAAAGACCCCCAGAAATAAATATTTTTTATTTTGTATGCCTATTTAGTAGTCATGGCAGCTGAGGTTTAGAGATGTTAAGTCACTTGCCCAAGGTCACACAACTAAGTGGTGAGGTCAAGAAGCTAAATGTAAAGCCTATACTTCAGCCATATATGCAGGAAATGGAAAAAGTGGTAAATTCATCACCCAGAATGTAGGAGCCTACAGCCTAAGAAAAAGAGAAAATTTGCTGCACTAACTTTCCCTTGATCTCTGTAGTTAAAAGTGTAGACTGGACACTCCCCTAAGTGTATGTAAGGCTCATTAACTGCTAATAGTCATATTCACATATGCAGCCTTTATTCTTTACTGGCTTGTTAATATTCACTTTGAGTATCTCTCTAGGTTAGGGGAGGTTGTCACTGGGTCCCTCCTTGACCCAACATGTAACTGTCATTTATTTCCACGAGGAATTTTGTGTTCGGTACTAATGCACAAGGTACAGAGATGAAATGCAGGGCTCATTACATTTCTTTACTTTATTCAAGATCTTTGTTTACCTCTGGCTTGAATCAAAGTGAATTGCTTTCCCAGGTGTTGTGCTACCTCAAAAGCAAGGAGATTCTTGGGCGGAACTCAGGCACATAGTTAGAAATCTGGGTTAGAGAGTCTCTTTGGCTCACGCCTGCTTCTCATTTCCAGCGCAGAAGAGCATCACCTTTTGAATGATCTTATTCAAGATGACTCAAGTGTTGGGAAGTTTTTAATTACCCTTTCTGGAACCCTTTGTTCAAAAATTCTCGTTCTAGTTTTCAAAAGATAATGCAATCAGAATTGGACTTATTGGATTTTAAACATCTTCCTGAATCCCTTCCTTTTAGGAACACAAATACCAGTTATGCTTTGTGGCTTCTTTTGGCCTCTGGGCAGAAAGTGTCATCCAATTATGTTGCTACAACTTTCTTTATGTCTCTTTCCTTATAAGTTAGAATCTCATTAGATTTTATGAAAAGTTTCAGTAATATGCACTGTATTGCAATTATGAGCTTTGGCATCTGTCTTAATATTATCTTGCACAAACTTTGAGAGTATTTATTTATGGCTCTATGTCTCATTATGCACCAAGCTACAGCTTGCTAAAACTGAAACCATTTTTATGCCTGTACTATGTCATGGAAAGAAGTAAGACTGTCTTGACAGATTGCTATTTTCCCTTCTAACGAAGTCTAAGAGCATAGAAAGATGTTGCTAAAGTCATTTAAGGAAAATAAGGTCATCGTGTCACCAGGAAGGGACCTAGGATCACTTCTCTCAGGTTTCACCTGTGACCCTCAGATACCCAGACTCAGAAACTCAGTCTTGTCAGGATTATATCTGGACAGTGAGTTGAATTAAGACAGCCCTAGGGAAATGGTATTTAAAACAAGAATGTCAAGGTATTAATTTTTAATTAGATATATTCCTACCAGAGGAATGTGATAGTCATATCTTCTGGTCAATATTCTCTCCTGGTAGCCCAGCACTTTAAAGCCAAATTATGGTAAAAGTTGTTTAACATTAAAACAATTTCATTGGGTGAATTCATTATGTTTTCAATGTTCAAGGGCTTCAAGAAGTTAAATCCTCAGGCATTTATTTTATTTTATTTTATTTTATTTTATTTTATTTTATTTTTTTAATATTTTTATTTATTTCTAGGAGAGAGAGAGAGAGAGAGTGTGAGCAGGGGAGGGTCAGAGAGAGAGGGAGTCACAGACTGAAACAGGCTCCAGGCTCTGAGCTGGCAGTCAGCACAGAGCCCGACGCGGGGCTCGAACCCACTAACCGCGAGATCATGACCTAAGCGAAAGTCAGACGCTTAACCGACTAAGCCACCCAGGCGCCCCATCAGGCATTTATTTTAAAGAGCTCCTTGCCACCCAAACTATACAAGTTGAATCTTTGATTAGAATCCCTTCTCCCAGGCACTACTTCAACAGTATGAGGAATTATCTCGGGTCCCTTACTATTCCCATGTTCTGTTATCAACCAATGTATTTTTTTCTGACAGACACTTGACTTAAAAAAGAAAAGCTTTTGATGGTCACAGGTAAATATTGCTAGCCTTGGGACCAATGTATTTTGAAAAGTTTTTGTTAAAAGAACCACTCTATCTTAAGTTGATTCTAACTTCATCTATAACGTGTTGATTTGTGGTTTAATCCTCCAAGGGTAATTTTATTTTCCCCATTGTACCACTTTCACTTTAAATTCAGTCCATGATAGAGTGCTTAAAATGGTCATTTTATCACATAGGAGTCATGAGACCAACTTCAAGAGATAAGGAATAAGCCAAAGACACATATCTAATATGGGCAGACAAATGACAGGACATTGATCGTGTTAGATTAAGCTGGGATGAGTCCCTAGGGATGCAAGGTATATCTGGAAGATGAAATGCGTAGGGGGAGAAAAAAAATCCCACACTTGGATCTGATAGGAATTCCAGGGCCATGTGATCTAAGATTCAAGATGGATATGAACTGTAAAGAATTGTCAAATGAATCTTGAGCAGTATTTTTAATCATAAGTTCAAGGGTCAGCCAGAGCTGGTTCTGAAAGTTTTCAGCTGTATGATTTTAGTTAACCTAAGTAACCTGAGTCTGTTTCCTCTGCTGCAAAAGTGGGAAAATAATAATGCCTACCTCACAGAGCCAGGAAAGTTAAGGAAGAGAGTTTATGGAAAGACTGACTTCAGTGTCTGCATCATAGAAAGCATTCAGCCAGTGATATCTGCTGTTACATTTATTGAATGTAGGTATTGGTTTCATTTTATTTAAGAAGGCTTATCAACTGATGGCTAAAAGCATCATTGTGCTTCAATTATGAAATAAGTGTATGCAATAAGGAATGAGTTTGGGCTTTTATTGGACTATAAGATACTCTATGTATGTTTGTATATATAATTTATATACATATATTCTATATAATATCTATACTCATATATACTAAGTATATAACTCATACTTAACTTGAAACCCAAGAATTTTCTTTCACTGATTGGCAGGACTAGCTATAACAGTGGTATGTCCCACAGGGATGGAGCAGTTGAGAGCACTGACTCTGGAACCCACATATCTGGGTTCTAATGCTGGCCCACATGTCTGGGTTCTAATGCTGGCCTGTTTGCTAGCCACATGGATGTAGACAAGTTATGTGTCCTCCTTGGAATATGAAATAGGATAATAATTATAATTTTTCAAGAGTTGTGAGAATGAATGAATTAGCCAATATAAAATACCACAAAGTGTGCCTGGCCCATGGAGACTCATTATCACATGGTTGGTTTTTGTTAGCCATGACAGTATGTAGACATCAGTGTTTCCTATAAATTGGATCTGCCATTCAACCTCACACTCTAAAGCCTCATTTCCTCTTCTACTAGAGCAGAACTGCCCATCATCTTTCTATAGTTTCCTTGGGACTCTTCCAAGTTGCTTTTCACGTAAGACCCTATGGTCATATATGAGAAGTGGTCAAGTATGAACTCAGGAAATCATTCTCTGTGACCCAACTCTTATTCCATCTTTGCCAACGTACAAATTTATTTTTGTGTCTAAATAAAAGAAAAGAAAAAACAGAAAAAGAAAGTGTGAAAGAACAAGCAAAAAAGCATGACATCAACAAATTTCAGGGCTGACAACTAATTAGCAATTTCTGTAGATTCACTAGCAGGTAGTGATAGGGGTAGATGCAGTGATAGGGGTAGTGATAGATATTTATTCAAGCAGTCTACTGATCATCTTCTAGAACTTGTACTCGTTGGCTGGTGAATTATAGATAAAAGCCACAGCTCTTTCCCCAGAGATGCTCCAAATCTGGTGAGGGTGACCTACTGTGTCAGTTTGTGAGAGGCTGTAACAAAGTACCATAGATTGTAAGGCTTAAACAACAGAAATTAATTTTCTCAGAATTTTAGAGAAGTCCAAGATCAAGGCGTGCACAGTGTTGGGATATTCTGAGGTCTCTCTTCTTGATTTGTAGATGGTCATCTTCTTGCTATGTTTTCCTTCTGCATGTATTTCCAAATCTCCTTTATTTATGAGGATACCAGTGATATCACATTAAGAGCCAGCCTGATGATCTCATTTTAACATAATCATTTATATAAAGACCTTATTTCTACATACAGTTACATTCTGTGGTACTAGTGTTAGAACTTCAATATATGCATTTTTGGAGGACACAGTATGGTCCATAACACTAACTAAAATATGGGCTATTATCACATGTGTGTGATAAGTATAAAGATGGAATAAGTATACAATAATATGGGTGCCTGGCTCAGGTTGTGGGAAATGGGTAGTGGGAATTAGGGAAAGAGATGGTGAGGGAAGGTAGAAACTCAAGGACCTTCAGCTGGTTCTTCACATTGAGGAGTTATTTGCTGGGTTCCTGGTGGTCCCCAGATCTCCTCCTGAGCTATTGTTTCTTCCTCTTAAAGGACTTTGTTCTATAGACCTCAGAAACTGAGTGACCTGACTTCTCAGCACTTTTACCTGTTGCTTTTAGAAAGTGAGCCCTGGGTTTTTGTCTAACTGTAGAAGGGCAGTGTGGTCTTATACAGCTTCTCATAACTCATCTGAAGAAAGAGCACATATCTTTGAAGGTTTTTAACCACAGGGAAAGAGAGAGTAGAAAGTCACAGCTGTCTAAGAGAAGTCAGAATGAAATTCAGTCCTGATGTGTGTAGGAATCAAAATGAATCTCCTCTCAAACATGCAGCTTCCTGGATCTCCCACTAATCCTTGGACATGGTTCTCAATAAAGAACACTGTCACCCTGAACACATGATATTTGTTCTTTCCAGTATAAATGTAGCTTAACAGTTAACTGTGTTGCAGTATCCATCTCTGTATTATTAATTTTTGACCTTGAGCAAACTTCTCAAGGTCTGTTTCCTTTTTAGTAAAATGGATAATAGTTATACCTCCTTCTCATTAGGTCTTTGGTGAGAAGCAAATGGCATAATGCATGAAAAACCATGAATACATACTTGATCCAGAGTAAACATTCAGTTAATTATATTTCTCATTTTACTGAAGAACACAGAAAGGTGATTCTATATAGAGATGAGAATGGTGAGTGTGTAGTTTGAAACTTTCATTCCCTATACTAATAAGATATTTCACAGGAGAAAGTAGATGGTCTATTGTTTGGGCGATAGAAGCTCTGAATAGCAGGAAGGTGGAAGGGAAACTCTCAAGTGGATGAAATATACAAAAGGCTAAGGACACATTTAAAGGTGAAGATATTCTCCCTGAGGTGATTGTTCCAGAATCTCAATAAAATATGAGGTTTTAATTGTCACAACAGAGAATGGGCTTTCATTTTTCCTAAAAATGGACTTCAGTGGCTAGGTAAAGATAGGATTTATGGGTAATGAACCATCTATATTAGCTTATGTAACTAAAACAAAATTCATTTTATCAACAGATGAATGTCGTTTTCAAATACATGTCCTCTTACTATATGACATCCATCAGGATCTTTCCATCAACATAGAGCTGTGGTGAAAATAAAACATTTAGCACATCTTAGTTAGGTTTGTTGTAGAGCTTATTGATTAAATGATTGCAAACCCTCAACAGACACAGACAGCCTTCTTACACCAAAGGTTAGCTACATCTACTCCCTTTGTCTTTTTTTCTTTCTCCTTTCTTCTCATTGTTTTTTGAGAGAGAGAAGGAGAGAGAAAGCATGCATGTGAGCAGAGGAGGAGCAGAGAGAAAGGATTTTAAGTCGGCTTCATGTGGAGGCCACATGGGGCTCAATCTCATGATCTTGAGATCATGACCTTAACCCAAGTCAAGTATTGGACACTTAACTGTCTGAGCCATCCAGGCACCCCTATTTTTTATTTTATTTTATTTTTAAAAAAAGTTTAAGCAGCACCCACTGCTTTGTTTTTAATTTATTGCCTTATGGAATATGATACATTTATGGCTGTCCTAGTTACAGTTATTGGTGCTCCCTATCAGAAGGCTGACATGTACTCTCTAGCTCTTCATATTTGGACCATGTCAAATAATCACTGTGACTCACCTGGATCTTCCCCCTTTTTTGGAGAAGTTTCTGCTGTGAGCCACTTCAGGGAAAACAAATCCATAATCCCTTATATTAGACAAATAATATTGGGAAAACAAGACTTATGTCCATAGCATAGTTAGAAGGAAATTCAAGGTGTAAAAATTCTAAAGTGCCTCAAATCCTTTTCCAATAAAAATGTGCTCTATACATCAGGAAAGGGAGAAATTAAAATGCATGAAAGGGCCCTAAGGATGATCTCATAAAGGAAGTAGAGTTTACTTTGAACCTAGAGAGGTAATAAAAGGTAACCCATCATATTAAACTAATAAGCTAACATTTACTGAGTTCTTATGCCTGGAACTGTAATCAGCACTTAGTTTTGAATTTTGGAAATGCCAACACCTCTGTGATATATATATTCTGTTCTTACTTACATTTCACACGTGAGGAAATTGAAGCTTAATGTTGTTAACTTGCCCACTGCCATACTGCTTATACATGGAGGAAGAGGCTTTTGACCTTGGGCACTTTGATTCCAGAACACCTATTACTAACCTTCTCTTTGTACTACTAGAGAGAAGACAGGTAGTTTCTTTGCTATTCCAATATGCTGGATCAGACAGTCCCCAAAGTCCCATACAGCAACAAAACAAAAACAGTGAGACACAGTTGGCCTGCACTGTGGGTGCTAGGTCTCATTCTTCAACGAGAATGTTGTTAAGGAGTGTGGCTCTATGATATAATTTGGAATTTTGTAGTTTGCCTTTAATTCATATTAACCTCAATGGCTCAGTGACAGGTTTGGGACTGATGTGTGCCAGGGATATAATACTCTTCTTCAATATTCATTCATTCATCAGGCATTAATTGAATTCCTTTAATGGGCAGGGCATCATAAAGAAGAAGAGATGTAACAAGACAAATAAGACATGGTTTCTATTCACAGAGACCTCAACAGCCTATTGGGAGAGCAGGAATGTAAATGAATAAATTACAGCAGAGCGTAGTGAGTGCCATAATGCAAGATGCTAAGGTTTTGTGGGGGGTTTTTTCTTCTTACTGCAGCTTATTGCAGAACTAAAACTAATATCTTTATTTTGGCTCTGACTTGGAATAAATCTTACTTCGCCTCCTGGGACATTGAAAGCTCCGTTGAGAAACTAATAAGTTCAGCCCAATTCTCAGCAGTGAGCTTGATGAGAAATAACAAATTTTGAGAAGAAGAAAAGGAGTAAGGCAGTTCAGCTTACCAGAACTTGATCCAAATATTCAGAGACAAATTCAGGCACTGGTTATCTAAATAAGCAGGTGGAGACAGTTAAGAAATTAGCATAAGTTAAATAATGAAACATTCATTTTTACACAATTGAATTACTGAAATCCTTGGCATAAACACATTTCTCTGTCATATGCTGTTTTATTGTTGCTAGTAGAAGGGAGGCATGTATAATTTAAAGAGATAGTTTAATTAGAATATCAATTACTTTCAAATATATATATAATAAAAATAGACAAGGGCATCTTTAAAGCTATAAATTTGAGCATCATTGTATGTCTAGTGGAATATGACACTTTTAGAATGAGTTTTTAGAAGTTCCAATGTTTTTATGTACTTTGAATTTTTATAGAGTGGATTGTCTTGGTCATTTTTTAGGCTTTTGTTACTATATTCAGTATTCTTGCAAACTACAGATAAAGTAAATGACTCTTCAAATATTTGACAAGGAGTTTATAAAGAAAAATATGAATGATATAAAATACAGAATATAATATAATGAAAAGGCACAGCAAATATTCTCTCTTTTATATACTCATATTTCTCAATTTCTGTAACTATCCTCGAAGATATTACACAATATTGGGAGACAGATGAATTGACAAGACACAGTGAAAGGGATATTCATTATTGGCATTGCTGGCACTGCAGGGAAATCCACAGATCAGAGTAGACAAGGAATAAAGTCCTTTGCTGTGTTCGACAGGCTTTCATTCATATTAGGTTCCACAACTTGTAGCTGAGCCTCAGTCAGCCTGCAACTTTCCAATTATGGGAGGCAAAGTAGTCAGAACATGGTCTCTGTGAACTCTAAGGTCTTTGGATTTGAACTATGGCTCTACCCTTTAATCACTTTGGGATTTTGGACAACCAGTTTTATCCTTCTTTTATAAAACGAGAAAAAGGACATATTTTTTCATGTCTCTGTTTTAAGGATTGATTAGATGACATATGTCATCACATCATTTCCCCACTACTTTTCCTGTTCCACAGGCCTGGAGCTAGCTATCCTTGGTCCCTCCCCCTTGTGAGTGTTTTCATGAGCAAGTCCAGTTAACATTGCCTTTAGAGCAAATCTTGTATTTGTCCACTCTTCACCATCTTCCCTGACATCCTCTCAACTAGGAATTCTCAACTTTGACATTATTAATGTTTGCAGCCAAAGTCAACTATGTAATTTGCAGTGACCAGTGAGAAATGAAGCCCTTTGTTCAAAATGCAGGAAAAATGTGACACGAAGGATACTAAAATATAAAGCTTTTTCCAGTTTCCTGCAGTCTCTTTCTTTTCTTGCCATGGTGTTATTTTGCTATTTAATGTTGTTCTAGCAAAGAAAAGTAAAAAGGTTAAATTATTAACATAAATTTTACCATTCATTTTTATACTGTGCAATGCCAGGTTTAAATGTAAATTTAAGAGCCTAATTTAACTCTGATGCAGAATCATGGAAATTATACAAGTAGTCTTCCATAACTTGTACATGCATATGTATTTTATTCTTACCAGAACAACGGAAATGCTGTGTGAAACTAACTCCACTAATTTTACTTTACCTCTTGATGTGTGCATTCTAAATTCATTCTGAATAATAAGTGAAAGAATAAAAAAACGAGGGTCATCTTGTCTCTTTTTTACTGTCTTTCAATATCATTCTTTACCAGTAAGTTGTTGGCTAATACAGTACAAGTAAAAATAAAAAGGGATACATAGGTTTCTTGGTCATGTTAGTTGCTTAGGAGGAAGTCGTTGCTTCTTTGTGCACTGGTGCGGTCACTTGAGGCTCTTGCACCCTACTTATACAATCATAAATGTAAAATGTTTATCTTTTACTTACTTGAGTCTTACTGAAATTCCACAGATCACCATAACTCTATTGCTCATCAGGTATGGTAAACCCTATGTGTCAGTGGGCTGCAAGTAATGCAGAACATACCTAATGCATATATTTCCTCTACCTAGAAGCATGCTTCATTGTTTCACAGGACTTCATTCATAAATCAAACATTCAAAGATAAAATTATTTAGAATTTCATGACAGTGAACAATAAAAATGGTATGGTTACCTTCTGAGTGTGAGTGGGGACCTATGAGATTGCACAGGACATAACCCTTGAAGTTGTCTCTGTTGATGCTGGATAATTCCTCTCTTGAGGGCTGTTCTGTGCTCTGCAGGATATTTACCAACATCCTTGACCTCTGCCCACTGGATGGTAGTAGCAAAACCCCCAACCCCCTTTTACAGTCATGACAACCAAAAAGTCTGCAGACATTGAAAATGTACCCTGGGGAAAATATTCCTCCCTCCCATCAAGAACTATTGCTCTAAGCCAAATCACTCTTGTCTCTTGCTTGGTCTACAGCCTCACCACCTAACCAGTGTCCCTGGCTGCCAAGATTTACATCTCACATTTCACCCACTACATACCAGAGTGCTTTTTAAAAAGACTGCCACTCCCCTGTTTAAAACACTACATGCCCACTCTTGTTAAAGACCCCTCACATACAAAGGCTTACATCCATCCCACATCTATAGCAAAATTCAGACTTCTTACCCTGGCTCCAAACACTTCTTAAAATATTTTCCCTGCCTCCTTCTTTCTTTGCGTGCTTCTGCTTTCAACTTGCCCGCTGCCTGCAGCCCCACCTGATTTTTTTTAATGTTTCTCATGACTCATTTTTTAAAAAAATTTAGATGTTTTATTTATTTCTGGAAGAGAGAGAGACAGTGTGAGCAGGGGAGGGTCAGAGATAGAGGGAGACACAGAACCTGAAGCAGGCTCCAGGCTCCCAGCTGTTAGCACAGAGCCCGAGGCGGGGCTCTAACCCACGGACGTGAGATCATGACCTAAGCCGAAGTGGGATGCCCAATCGACTGAGCCACCCAGGCGCCTCTCTCATGACTCTCAAGAAAAAAAGAGTTTATTCTTGAATAGCAGAGAAATGGCAATTTCGGACAACCAAGCTATCACGAACAGTAGGCAAGTCTGATGAGACTAAAGGGGTCAGCTTTTATTAGGTTTTAGGAGGAAATTGGGGAAGGTCATTCTGAACCAAAGTTTATTGGAGAAGAACAAGAATTTGGGGTTATGATGGTTTTTCGCTATCTGCAGACAGTGGTTAGTATGTTGTTTCTGTGCAGGGAGGGGTCTTCTTAACTTTTCTTAAAGGCAGGAGAAAAATTCCTATCTGAAAAGTGCTTTCCTTTGTCAAAATAATTGTCTTTCTTCCTTCCAGTTATGTAGGCTGCATGAGTGAAATGTACATGCGAGCACCTCCTTCCGGGCTTCCCGACTCAGTTCTAGACGCAGTTTCCTTTATTTATTTTCCCAACTATCAACATAATATAGCCATCCAGACATTTTTTATTACACCTCTGCATTTGTGTTTCTGCGCAAATCTTATCTCTATTATTATTATTTTTTTTGCTTTATCATTTATGTCTCAGATGTCCCTCTTTATTCCCTACTACAATAAAGTTCTGTAACAATAGAGACTTTTTTTTTTGTTCATCAACCACCCCCCCCCCCCCCCCCCCCCCCCCCCCCCCCCGCCCCCATGTACATTGACCAGTGAGTGTCCCGGACAGAGAAGTAGAGAAGCATTAGGTGTTGGATGTCTGAGGGGTAAGAGAACAAAGCCTGTTACCAAGCTGAAAGGGTCCTAATACCTCTTTTTTATTTCCTCTGATTACTTATTTGTTTGACCCTTGCCACTTAGAAATTTAAACCCAGCCCAAATTCCTTTCTATTCAACAAACTGTGAGAGCAACTCACTGTGTTCTATTGATGACTTTGAAGGCTATTGTTTCACTTTTAGCTGGGGCAAACCTCAGGGGCAGATAGCTAGCTAATCTACTGTATCCCTAACACTAAATTCCATGTTGCCTTTGCTACTAGAAACTCGCTTATTTGTGTCATTAGAGACATTTTTGTTGTTAGTATCGTGCACAAAGGATACTATATTTGAGAGTCAGGAAATATAGGGTCACGTTATTGGTTTTGCCATTTACTAACCAGTATAATTTGGATTAGCTTTTTCGTTGGCTTTCCCTTTCTTTAACGTTGAATATGGGCTAAGTCTTTAAATGTCTCCAAGTTCTAAAATTCTGTAGCATTTATAAAACTTATAACTATTGTTTCAGAATAAGGAGTTTTATAAAATTATCAGGGAGATGCTATGGTAGGCAAATAAAAGGAAATATTCTCTGGTTATATATATATGTATATTAATTTATATGTAGGCACTAATATACATTTGTATACTAAAATGTAAAATATATTTAATGAAACTATACATGTGTATATTTATTTAACAAAATCCACTAGAGCTGTTGTATAATCTTCTTTAAAATTCAAACCTTTGGGAAAATCTCAAAAATGTACCCCAAATTAAAACATTAATTAAAATATATCACACATGTCAGAGTAAAAGTAAATTAATTGACTTTAAAAAATCATCTC
This sequence comes from Hyaena hyaena, assembly GCF_003009895.1. NCBI lineage: Eukaryota > Metazoa > Chordata > Mammalia > Carnivora > Hyaenidae > Hyaena > Hyaena hyaena. Next base: position 47,885 of record NW_024082432.1, read on the forward strand.
CTTTTTAATGTCCACAGAGTTAGCAAAGGCTATTTGGACAAGAATGGTCTTGCTAAAGTAAACTATGAAATTTAGACAAATAAAACCCTTTCTCCAATATGGTTCTTCAGTTTCTGAGTCTGTGGAGAAAAAGGGTGGGAGAAGTATATATACAAATGGATTCCTTCAACTCTTAATGAAGACATGATGGACTGCTTGCCCTTGGCAAAATTGTGGTTGACCATTCATCTTGGTGGCATTCTGTCAATTCTCCATCACCCCAATCTACCTTCCATTCACCCACCATCAATTTCTGCTTGAGGGAAAATATTTATCATTGTCAGAAGCCAAGCAGCCTCTTTAAGGTGCTACAAGGCCATAGCTATCATGTAAGTAGGGGCTAAAGAGAAGGAGAGAAGGAGTGGGTGGCATTAATTGGCAGGTAACTCTTCCAATAATCTCATTCTATTCTCCCCTCACCTGTGTATCTGGTTACCAGCATCCTGCTGGGACTATGGATTTGAAAACTCCTTAGTGGACCTTTGTTCAGTCCTAAGACCCTACACTTATCTGTTGCTGTCTCTTCCCTCTGCCTTCTTGAACATTGATGCAACTGACCAATACTTGTGGGTTATTGATGGGTCTAGCAGTGGCCCTAGAAAGTTGTTGCACATTCCACTGGCCAGGGTTCTCTGATATTTGTCATATAAGATTCATGACTTTAGAGTTGGACAGTATTTTAGAGTTCATTTTTACAAATTCTGCAGAAATTCTCTCTATTATATCTCCAAAGGATAATCTAACAGTTTCTGCTTGAACCACATTCAATGACAGAGAACTCACTAGTTTTTTTAGGCAGTTCCTTCTGCTGTTAGACACATCTAATTGGGAGAAAGTAGCTTTTATCTTGACTCAAACTAGACTTTCCTCTGACTTTCACTTATTGATCTCAGTTCTATTCCATTTGAATGCCACATACAATATGATTACTTCCCCCCCATGCCCCGTCCCCTGAGATGTCAGGTTCGTCATGCTCTCTAAATCAGGAGTTCAACAATCATGTCATGCCGCCTGAATGAAATTCACAATTATACTTTGGCTTATACATTGATGTCCTTACTCTGTATTTTAAAGTGTAATTGACTTCTTTTATCTAGCTATCATGTTATAGTGCCTTCTGTATGTCAATTTTAATGTTTATTTATTTTGAGAAAGAGAGAGTATGCATGTGTGTGCTCAGCTGGATGAGGGGCAGAGAGAGAGGGAGAGAGATAATCCCAAGCAAGCACTGCACTGTCAGCCCAGAGCCCAATGTTCTTCAATCTTAGGAACCATGAGATCATGATCTGCTCTGAAATCCAGTTGGACGCTTAACTGACTGAGCCACCCAGGGGCCCCTAGTCATTTTTTAAAATGTTCTAAAAATACTAATTTTCTACTCATGGTGGACCTATGACAGAGACTCCCACTGTTCTATTATGATCCCCTTTTCAACAGTGAGAAAACTGAGGTACAGACTGGAAGTCATTAGTGGAGCTGCTGTTGAAACCCAGGCAAAATGGCTTTAGAGCCCATACTCTTCTTAGTCATGATGCTATGCTGTGCCCTTTAAAATATTAGCATTTTATAGAATAATCTAGGTTTCTGCTTTCTCTTGAAACATGAGATATTTTAGTTTTACTGAGCTCACAGTCCCATAAGGCAAGAAACTACAAGAAATGAGGACCATTTAGTTGTGGAAATGGGCTGTTCAATTTGCCTCAATTTTAAACCATTCTTTTGTTCTCCCTAGCCTACTCATTTGTGGATACTTCTTGACTGTGTCCTCTAAGTACTTATGACATTGAGTTGAATTTTAGGTTTTCTGTGTTAAATATATTTTCTTCAACCATTTTTCATAGGCTCAGAACTCAAAGCTCTTGGATGAAGAGAGAAAGTAGAAAACTTAGAATAGACAAAGACAGGTTTTGGGAAGCCCACTTATGCTTTCTTTTTGATTACATGAAGGATCTGAGGTGGAAGAAAAAAGTTGACCTGATAATAAAACAATTTGTAGTGTTCACGATATGTGAAAGAATTTGAGGACATATAGAATTGAAAATATTTGAGTCCATTTTAATAATGTCAGTGATCTGAGATCCCATGGGGAACATGGGACTGTGAATATGGTAAAGACTACTGGCTGGTCTTCCATCCCAGACAAGGGCTTTTCATGATTTAACTGTGTTGAATGGATATCTGTCTTTGCCACTGAGAATGAAGGCAGACAGAGAAAAAATAGCTTTGAAAGTGGTCAATAAAGAAATGACTAAGTCAAATATAAAATCAACCAATCAGAAACATGGAGGATATACTTAATATTTACAAGATAACAGTGAACTAACTGTAGGAGAGGGAGAATCAGAAATTTTCTTATTTAAGTAGAGACAATGTTCAGAATAATACATTTTAAAACATGGAACTTAAGCCTTAAGAAGCATTAGGCTTTTGTTTGAACAATTCTGGTGGGGAAATTTGGATATTTCTATATTATGGATTTGTATGTAAAAACTGCTTTCACATATCCTTCTTTCTCTGATTCATACAATAAGCTTTTGGGTAGGTGGAGTAAATACCATTGATTCCCTCATTTTGCAATGTGGGTTTGGCCTTATCCTCTTTTTAAAAATCTTCTCCTTATGACCACATTATTAAGATGTACACAAAACATTCCAAGTATCTGAGTTCTAACTCATGAGATTTGTCCAGATCCAACTTCTATTTTGCTTGCTCTGAACTTCACAATTCACTGACACCTCTCATTTCTCAAATCTATTTGGTCTCAAGCCTTTGATTCATTTCTTTAAGTAGCCCACACAATTGGAAATTCTGGTTTGGAACTGTTTATACTGGGACTGGATCTCCCTGGATTCACATGGGACATTAAACTCAGGTTGTAGACCATTCCTAACATCCTTGGGCTCAGGCGTCAGGCCCAGTTTAACAAGGTAAGAGATCAGGCAGTACAAGAGAAAACCAAACAAGTTAGATGACTGGTCCATGATCAGTACTGTGGTTGCACATGTGTAATTACAATTATTGCACTTAGGTTTGGCTACAAGTAGCAGAAAAACTGGAAATCACAGTGGCTTAAACATATGAGAAATGTTTAGAGATTATTTGTTTCAGAATAATTAAGTGCAGGAACACCGGGATGCCTCAGTGGGTTACGTGTTGGAGTCTTGGTTTTGGCTCAGGTTATGACCTCATGGTTTCATGAGTTCTGTGCTGACAGTGTGGAGCATGCTTGGGATTCTCTGTCTCTCTCTCTCTTCCTCTCCCCACTCACACTGTCTGTGTCTCTCTCAAAATAAACAAACATGAAAAAAAAAAAAGAATAGTAAGCACAGGCCAGGGAGGTAGGCTCCTTCCACCTTATGGTTACATTATCCTTGTTCCCATTCTCGATGTTATTTCAGGGTCCAAGATGGCAGTGAGAGTATCAGTTGTTTCATCAGTACTCTGAATTTATAGAACAGAGCAAAAGATCAAGAAGGCCACGGCTCTCCATTTAAGAACTTTTCTGAAGCTTTGTAATCATACTGCGTTTGAATTCTGATTCCTTAAACTATGTTTTCTTGGGTGAGTCATTGAGCCTCCATGAGCCTCACCTTCCTTATCTGTAAAATCAAGATATGATTACCAAGTGGAGGGAAGCTTTGTGACATTTACATAAAACTGATCAATTTAAAGTATATAGAATTTTGGGCACCTGGGTGGCTCAGTTGGTTAAGCGGCCGACTCTTGATTTTGGCTCCGGTCATGATCTCACAGTTGGTGAGTTTGAGCCTCGCATCGAGCTCTGTGCTCACAGTGCAGAGCCTGCTTTGGATCTCTGTCATCCTCTCTCTACCCTTACCCTGCTCTCTCTCTCTCTCTCAAAATAAACATTAAACATTTAAAGCACATAGAATTACCTGTGCCTAATTTAGAAAATTATAATCATCAACAAAATCAGTATTATCACTGTTATGATTATTATTAGCCAATTAGTTGTGAATTTTCCTACACCCCAGACTTTTGGTATTAGAGTCTCTTATTTTGTATCTTACTTAATTTGTATTTAAGAGTAACTGTACTTTAAGTACCTGCTAGCAAATTTAACAAAATCAAGTTCATTTTTTTAAAGCCTATTTAGTGACCAGGCTGCCTCCTTTTTTCCTCCTTTGCATGTATTCACAGGTATTTTTGTCCACACTGTCTCTCTACCTCTATCTGCTCCTGTGTATTTCTAACCCAAGGTTATCATTTAAAGAGAAATGCATTATAATTCCAATTGTCTATTTGGCCATTTTTAATAATGAAAAAGCAAAAGTTCTGGAAAGAGAAGACCACTGGTTATCTAAATATCCTACCCTCCTATTCATGTTCAGATAAGGAAATAAAATGAAAATGACATTACTAAGAGACTTTAAGGACATGCAAAGGGGGAAAAATGTCCTTCATAAATTAATCAATACAGACTTCAGAATAAGAAACTTCAAAATGATTCTAAAATGGTTCAGTCAGACATTTGCTAAGTGGAAAAAAAGTCATTCACACTGATTGATTAGCTGGATTCACCTAAGACCACTGAATTCATGTCCTTCTAGACACAATCTAAAAGATCCATCATATGCCCATGCCCTTAAAGACAATATACCTGGCCAACCTTTCCTCCATTTGTAACATATATGGCTGGTATTTCCATGAGAAAGGAACAGGATTTACTAGGAAGGTGTGTGACTCTCTTGCCTAGGATTTAGTGGCAGTTTGGCAAATAATTGCCTTGTCTGGAGTAATGAATTATTTATATCCTTCAGATTTAAAAGACGATTCAAACATTAGATGACTTTATAGGTAAAGTATTTTGTCATTTTCTGCATTTGTCCCTCTCTGCTTCTTCTCTGACCATTAAACTGAAGTTAGAGTGTATTTATTGGCCACTTAACCACGGTTGAGGCTGGGCATGTATGCTAAATGTTTTATAAGGTGTAGTCCCTGTCCTCAAGGAATTTACTATCTAGCAGTGAATAGTGTTTTTGTTATTTTGCAAGTTTTCTGCTCAATAAACTGTCCACTCTCATTGCTATTATTATTATCATCTCAACAGATATCCTCATTTCCCTTTAACACGCCATTGTAGACCTACCTGACCAATTCATTTAAATTCTTAAAACCAACTTAGACATCTCTGAGGAATATTAGGAGCTGAAAAGAATGAAAATAAGTGTCTTTACATTTACAATCCACCTTTTCTTTCACTAGAAAAAGCAAATAGTTGCATAATTCTCAAATTATTTCAAAGTAAAAATGGGAAAGCTGCAATTGTAGTAAGAAAAAAAAAATCAAATGTGCTAAAAACCAAAATCCAATGATTCATGAATTGGCCAGATTCCTATCTAGCAGATAGAATGGTTGTCTATTGAACTGAGAGAAAGGAGAGGATTTTTAGACAGAGGGAGGGATGAAAAAAAAGGAAATTATTAGCAAAGAATGCATTGTTTTAGGCAAGGTTGCCTTCCTCAGTAGAACAGAAGGGGTCTATCAGTGGGTCATCTCCTAATGCTGACCAGGAAACCCCAAACTGGCTGGTCAAAACTCACATTCCTAGAGGGGGTAAAGCTGTAGTTAGGTAAGGTGTTACATCTTGGTTTGCTGATGTGGAGTCTTAATGGAGGTGACTCTACCTTGGACTTGTGGGTTTGTTTCTTTTTAATACATGATTCCAAATATTCGAACACCAATGGAAGTAGGTGGGTTGGCAGTTGGGGTGGATGTCTTTGTGGTAATTGAAATATTTGACAGGTAAAAAAAAAAAAGAGACGGAAAATGTGGTCTAGAATTGATTTTTTTAATGTTTATTTTATTTATTTTTATAAAGTTTATTTATTTATTTTGGGAGAGACAGAGACAGTGCAGGTCAAGAAGGGACAAAGAAAGAGAGGGAGGAAGAGAATCCCAAGCAGGCTCTGGGCTGCTAGTGCAGAGCCTGACACGGGGCTGAAACTCAGGAAACCATGAGATCATGACCTCAGGCAAAACCAGAGTCAGACTCTTAACTGACTGAGCCACCCAGGTGCCCTTATTTTGTTTATTTTGAGAAAGAGAGAGAGAGAAGTGGAGAGACAGAGAATCCCAAGCAAGTGCCTCTCTGTCAACACAGAGCCTAATGCAGAGCTCCATCTCACAGTTTGTGAGGTCATGACCTGAGTGGATTCTTAACTGACTGAGACACCCAGGAGTCCCTAGAATTGATTTAAGAGAGTAAGTAACTCAAGAGGAGTTTTGTTTTTGTTTTTGTTTTGTTTTGCGTTATTATTTATTTATTTTGGGAGAATACTAGTTGGGGAGGGACAGAGAGACGGAAACAGAGGATCCGAAGTGGGCTTTGTGCTGACCGGCTGACAGCAGCGATCCTGGAGTGGGGCTCAAACTCACAAACCATGAGTCTTGACCAGAGCCAAAGTTGAATGCTCAGCCAACTGAGCCACCCAGGTGCCCCTGAAAGACTTTTAAGTAATTTTACAGAGAAGGTTGTTCAGTGTGGTCACCACTTCCTCTCAGTAGAGAAGGTGCTCTGTGCTGGCCACATGCTTCTCCACCCGTGTTAAGATGCTGGGATCTTTTGAGTTAGGGAGAAGTGACCATGCTCAGTAAGTTAGAGAGTTTACTGCTAATAAAGATGAAGGTGATTGTGTATCATGGGATTGTAGGATTTTAGCAACCCCAGTATACATGACAAATACCATCATATAAAATATTTTATGACAACATATAATATAAAATATTATACTGACTCCCTGTGGAAATTTGTCCCGTCTATATTACCTACTTTTAGGATCTTCCCTAAGTAAGTAGTGGAAACTATGAAATTTGATTCTTCCCAAATACTAAGGGGAAAATGTTGAATAAATCTGCATGGAAGACATCCACCACATAAAGTTGAAGAGCTTAGCCTACGTGTTAATCATTGCTTTGTGCTGTTTGCAAAACAACCACCGAATTTGGCCCAAGACAAAATAAAGAATATTGCCTCATTAACAAATTTGGCAGTGCTGTAGTGACAGTAATCACATTTTTATTCTATTTTCATATTCAAGACTTCAAAGAAGCTTAAAAAATATTCATTAACAAAGCAGGTTGCAGCATGCCAACGAGGAGCTGCGTCAGCACTGTCATATATAATTCTGTGAGCACAATCTAGGAGGGCAGAGTTTAGTTTTAACTGTGGAAATACACACACACCAAGAAACCTGCCAGATAAGATTAATGAAAACATTCTCTTAAAAATAAATGAGTTTCTCAACAAGAGGGAAAAATAACTCTACAATGTAATTTGTTGTTTGGATTTTAAGTGCTCTGGTCAATTGTTAATGAGCAATATTACTTAAGGAACTTTCCAAGGACTGAACTTTTGCTAAATACAATTATATTGAATATCAGGAAAGTATACAAAACATACCATGTTTTTCAACTTCTTAAAAACAATAAAATGAGTCAAGTACATTAAATCCTTTTGTAACAGTAAGCAATGAGGTGACATGAATGAGACAAAAAATGGGCTTCAAAACCAAACTTGAGGTAAATGTCATAGAATTGTTTCACTCCAGATTGAAAAAGGATGGAATTGAGAAAATGAGAAACTCGGTTTCTCAAAAAAGATTTAAGCAAAGGACCAGACCGGAGCAGAAACATGGGCTAACAACTCTCTGAAGGCCATTCCTTGTTTATCTTTGAGATGTTGGTGTGGCTGCAATGCCGACCCAGGTTTTAGTTAATTCACCTTACTTTCACTTCATCTCTGGTCCGCCACACCAGATATGGAGCTCATATTATCTATTTTGTGGATGTTCATGTATTTATAGACATGAAGATCCTAGAAAATAATTTATTTTGCCTTCAAAATTAAATCCAAAACCTCAATATAGAGGAGGAGGAGTGGACCGTTGTAACATTGATGGTAGGTAACATGCCTTACATATCTGGCATTTGGCTAGGGTAACACAAGCAATTGGGGTTCCTTGTCTCTAATATCTACTAGATATCTTGTCTTCAATATCAAGAAGAGACAGTACCTCTTCACATGGCATTTTGATTCCAAGAAAGTCATGACCTTTTGTACATATGCTCTAATTGATTGCAGTGAATCTGCTTTGAGCCATTTGGAGAGGTCCTCCATATGTCTCTCTCTCCTTCTCTCTCTCTCTCTCTTTTTCTCTGAAATAGGTTCAATTAATGAGGCAAATTTAATAAGGGATAAGGAATAATTGAATGACCTAGGATACAGTCAAATGAGATTTTATAGAGATTAACAGACCAGCCCTTTGGTCATTGGGGATTATACCGCAGCTTGTGCAGGGAATATTCTTTTTTCTCTGGGAAACTCAGGCATGAAAGATCTTTATACTGCATAGCACATATGTGAGAGCAAATGAATTCAGTTGATATATATAGTAACCAAGTATATTGGCTTCTAGTCAGGTGTACTTTCCTAATGTTTCAGGGTCATTCTGCTAAAATCCAAAAGTTGACCAAATAGTTCATAGTGTCTGTAAGTTACATGAGGCATGTGGCTCATTCCTTCTCCTACAAGTATGTATTTATGCATATACTTGTTTGTTTTATTTTTGTCTTTTTTTGTTTTTAAATGTTTATTTGTTTTTGAGAGAGAGAGAGAGAGAAAGAAGGGAAGGAGCAGAGAGAGGGAGACACGGAATCTGAACCAGGCTCCAGGCTCTGAACTGTCAGCACAGAGCCCATTGGGGGGCTTGCGCTCAGGAACCATGAGATCATGATCCGAACTGAAGTCTGAATGCTTAACAACTCAGCCACCCAAGTGCCCTTGAATGTTGGTTTTTTTTTAAAAAAATATTTACTAGCTTTTTTCAGAAACTATTTAGAGTCATTTATAAATAATGCATATAATGAAATGAAGTAAATAATAAACACCTAAAAAATCAAGATTTTTTCAAGATAAGTGAAAATATGAATTATAATAAAAAGCCAAAAGCAGAAAAAAGAAGAAATTTAAAATTTATTCGAGAGTCTCCACATCGTAGCTATGGTTTACTTTCCTGATGAGTGAAGCTGAAAGAGAAGGATATGCCAATTCAGGTCTTTAAGTGCAGAAAAATGAAATAGCTATTGTTCCAGTTAATAAATTTTATCTGTGCTGTTTAGTTCTAAAATGCTAAATTTCCTTTTCATATCACTTTGAGGCGAGGAAGGTAAGTTCTTACCTCTCAAACAATAAGTGGAAAAAATGCAGATACAGAAAAATTAGATGCCAAACCTACAATCACATAATTATTTACTAAAAGCTTTGGGATTCAGATCAAGTATATTGGTTTTAGGTCAAGTGCACTTCTTAATGTCCCAGGTTCATGTCTTGCTGAGGACTAGGGAAGGGGCAACTGCACATTGTGTGGGGTTAGAGGAGCCTGGATTTGCTTTCCAAGTGTCAGGTGACCCCAACCTGGATAGAGTTACTGGAACTTATGCTTGTGTGTCTTATAGGCTTCCTTTACAGTGTCCCATATAGTACATGGACCAAAGGGGCTCAATAAGCACTTGTTGATTGATTAAATATAGTTACCTTCCTTTGCTTTCACCATTTCTAATATAAATTATTAGGGTGAGTCACTATGAAAGAAAATTATTCTTTCCATGAGCTACTAGATTTGCATTCTCAGTGGTGACTTAGGAGTAGATATGGATAAGCATACTGTTTATTGTTTAAGCAGGCTCATTTTAGTTCATTTGACCATGATCCTGTCTCACTTTTCCTGGCCTCTTTCAGTGTATAAGTAAAACCGTTCCTTATTTACTTGGTCTATAACAGAATGTTTCTGAGGGCAGTAGTTTGATGAAAAATTTTAAAAAATAGATATACATTGCTAACCCAGCTATTATAAAGCAGCTAAGCATTAAATATTTCCTTAAGCTGTACCAAGGCCAGCCTGATGTCACCTGGGCTCAGGATGTAGTCTCAGATGGCCTCACTCATATGTGTGGCATTTGGTTGAGGTAATGGGAGCTATTAGGACCCTGTGTTTTAAACATCTAGTAGATACTTGAGGCTTATTCATATGGAATTTGGATTCCAGAAGTCAAGAAAGTAAATATCCAAAAAGTAAAATAAAATCAAGTACTTCACAAGCCTCTATATGTTCACATTTGTCAAGAATTCGAAATACTGCAGTCTTTAATTTTTACTTTTTGGCAGGCCCTCTACAATGAATTCTAGCTTTATTTTTTTTTTAGTTCTTTTTCCTTCTAATTGCCTTGTATTGAGTTATTAAATTGGTTTGACTCTTTCATATTAAAGATATCTTAGAAATCAAATGAATTATAATATATTGAAAAGGTTCTCTCTCTCTCTCTCTCTGTATATATATATACAGGCACTGTATATATATATATAGGCACTGTACTAGGTGATGAGAGAGGTTATAAAGGACCTCTACATAACTCACTTAGTTTATAATACATGGTGGTCTCCTTAGTGAGATTATGAGATTATTGTCAATGTTTTCCAATTTATAAACTAGGCAGATTTTGTAAAAGAGAAACTTTACTGCTGCTAGCTCTTAGAACTTGAAGACCTTTGTTTCTTTCATTTAGCAATATGCATTTAAGTTTCCCCCATGGTTTTTCATGGCTTGATACTTTATTTCCTTCTAGGGTTGAGCAATATTCCATTGTTTGGATGTACCGCAGTTTATATGTACATTCACCTACTAAAGAGCATCTTGGTTCCTTCTAAGTTTTGGCAATTGTGAATAAAGTAGCTGTACACATCCTGTGCATGTTTTTATGTGGACATAAGTTTTCAGCTCTTTTGGGTAAATATCAAGGACCATGATTACTGGATTGTACAGTAAGGTGAGGTTTAGTTTTATAAGAAACTGTCAACTGTCTTCCAAACGAATTGTACTATTTTGCATTCTCATCAACAATGTATGAGAGTCCCTGTTGCTTACCAGTATCTGATGTCATTAGTTTTCTGGAGTTTGGCCATTCTAATATGTTTCATTGTTGTTGTTATGTACATTTCCTGATGATATATGATGTGGAGCGTCATTTCATATGCTTACTTGCCATCTCTATAACTTCTTTTTTATTTTTAAACTTTTTAACATTTTATTTATTTTTGAGAGTCAGAGACAGAGCATGAATGGCAGAAGGGCAGAGAGAGAGGGAGACACAGAATTCGAAGCAGGCTCCAGGCTCTGAGCTAACAGCACAAAGCCTGATGTGGGGCTTGAACCCATGATCCATGAGATCATGACCTGAGCCACTGTTGGACGCTTTACTGACTGAGCCACCCAGGTGCTCCATATTTTTGTCTTGTTTTGTTTTGTCTTTAATTTTTTAAAGACATTATTATAGGGGTGCCTGGGTGGCTTAGTCGGTTAATCGTCCGACTTTCGCTTAGGTCATGATCTCGCGGTTTGTGGGTTCGAGCCCCGCGTTGGGCTCTGTGCTGACTGCCAGCTCAGAGCCTGGAGCCTATTTCAGAGTCTGTGTCTCCCTCTCTCTCTGACCGTCCCCTGCTCACGCTGTCTCTCTCTCTCTCTCTCCTAGAAATAAATAAAAAAATATATATATATAAGAAAGAAAAAGAATTCTTTCAAAAAAAAAAAAAGACATTATTATTTATTTTTGAGAGACAGAGAGAGACAGTGCGCAAACAGGGAAGGGTCTATATCTTTGATGAGGCATCTCGTAAAGTCTTTGGCCCATTCCTTGATCAGGTTGTTAGTTTTGTTATGTGGAGTTTTAAGAGTTCTTTGCATGTTTTGAATAACAGTCCTTTATCTGATGTGTCTTTTACAAATATTGTCTCCCTGCCTGTGGCTTGTCTTCTTATTCTTTTGACACTTGTCTTTCACAGAGGAGACGTTTTCAATTTTGATGAAGTCTAGCTTATCAGTTATTTCTTTCATGGGTCATATCTTTTCAGTTATTTCTAAAGAGGCATCACCATTCCAAAAGTCATCCAAGTTTTCTCCTATGCAACCATCTAGGAGTTTGATATCTGTGTGTTTACATTTAGGTCTCTGACCCATTTTTAGTTAACTTTAATGAAAGATGAAGGGTCTAGATTTATAATTTTGCATGTGGATGTCCAGTTGTTCCAGCACCATTTACTAAGAAGACCATTTTGCTCCTTTGCTCTTTTGTCAAAGATCAGTTGACTTTATTTATGTAGCTCTATTTTTGAGTTCTCCCTTCTGTTCCACTGGGCTGTTTGTTCTTTTACCAATCCCTCACTGCCTTGATTACTATAACTATAGAAAGTCTTGAAGTCACATAGCATCGGTCCTCAAAACTGTACTTCCCCTTCAATCTACCTTCAATTTTAACTCTATTTCACCTCTTATGAGTAAAAAACAATTCATCCTACGTGTACTTTTTTTCAAAATAACACAAGCAGCAATATATTTCTGAAGATCTATTTGATACTTTATCATATAAAACTTTGAATCTCAGGTTGCCGTTTAACATCACATTTATTATTAATAGAATGACATGATATAGAAAACTCCATAGAATACCTACAAGACCTTAACCTCATGGAATCTGTATAGCAGTTTCTATTATAAAAAGCATCATGATCTACAGGTTGAAATAACTTTGGCAGTGATTTTAAAAGTATCTACTGAAGATGTAGGTCTAGATGTATCTCTTACATCTCTTAGAGTCTGATTCCTTACATTTTCGAATATTATTTAATTTACATAAATTTTCAAACTGTCTGTATATATTGTCTACACAAATATAAAATATAAAATACTTAAATAAGCATTTAAATGTAAAAATATAAAATATTTAAATAAATATTTAAATGTAAAAGTATAAAATATTTAAATAGAAAAATAGATACTACAAAATATAAAATTCTTCCCCAGGAATCCTTGTGACTACTTTCCTCCTTTTTGGTGTGTAATGCATATTCTTCCTTCATGCACCCAGATGCCTTGCCCTGGGTGTACTGACAAGCAATATATATATGATTATGCAGTTGTACATATTACTGAGCTGTGATAGTGAATGCTTTCTCATTAACTGTCCTCCTCCCCTCATGACATCTTCCATTTCTGGGCATTCCCAGGTTTGACTCATTTTCTCTCATGTTCTCTCCACTAGTGTGAGTTCTTTTATTTTACTTTAATTGCTATAATAGTTGATAATCCATAGTAAGCTATAGTCTCTCTCTCTGCCTTAAACCTTTCTTTATTGTTTCCACTCAATTCCCAAATATCTTTCCATACATAGACACCTCCCCCCGCCTCCCCCAGGCTTTCCATTACTTTGCTAGAACACTCAAGTATGTTCTCTTTGAACTTTGAGTCTTCTCAGTAATGACTGGTGCCCATGAACACATTGGGTATTGAGATTTCTGGTTAAAAGGGACTTATTTTGTGATCACAGATAAATCAGTTAGTTCAAAGTGGTTGGGTTAGTGACTCAGTGAAGACTGAAATTTAGGTTGCTCAAGATGAACTCAAGGGGAGGCAATATAAACCTAACTATATGTAAAAAATGTTTCTTTGGGATTATGTCCTCTTAGAACATATTCACTTTCACCAGAATACCATTTGGATGCAAATATGAATTTATTTCTATTTTTAAAGTTTTACAACTATCCAGTTAACTTAAAGATCCTTAAGAGCAAGGTTAATGTTTTATACTGAGACGTCCCCCAAAGTCTCAAAGTTTCTTTCCTCTTCTGTCTTTCAGCACTTGTACCATAATCTTTAGCAGGTTGCTCAACCTCCTTTAAAGTGGGGATCTTTCTGTGTAAAATGGTGATAATTATGTGTACATCAGAGAATTTTCTGGAGAACCATAGAATCGAGACAGAAGGCTACCATAAATGTTATTGTCTTTACCATTTTACCATTTGGAGAAAAAAGGATTGTATGGCATATTAAAAAGCATACGTGTTGGGGCGCCTGGGTGGCTTAGTCGCTTAAGCGTCCGACTTTCGCTTGGGTCATGATCTCGCGGTTCGTGGGTTTGAGCCCCGCGTCGGGCTTTGTGCTGACTGCCAGCTCGGAGCCTGGAGCCTGTTTCAGTCTGTGACTCCCTCTCTCTCTGACCCTCCCCTNGCCCCGCGTCGGGCTTTGTGCTGACTGCCAGCTCGGAGCCTGGAGCCTGTTTCAGTCTGTGACTCCCTCTCTCTCTGACCCTCCCCTGCTCACGCTGTCTCTCTCTCTCTCCTAGAAATAAAATAAAAACATTAAAAAAAAAATTAAAAAAAAAAAAAAAGCATACGTGTTTATGTCGTGAAAGCTTGGGTTTGAGTATTAGCTCATGGGACATACTTTTGGTCTGATTGTAACATGTGTTACTTATACCACATGGCCAGGCATCTCATCTAGAAAATGAGTACCATAATATTTGTCTCTGTAGCATATGACATCAATAGCAATGCTCAGAGCAGAGTGGTATCCTTTGACTCTCCTTTTGAGCAAAGTTTTGCAACACAGAGTAGAACCTACCAAATGTGTTGATTGATTAATTACTAGATTTTTTAATGCATCGTTAAAAAGCACTAACTAGGTCATTAGACTGCAGTAGATAAAAGAAAAAGGAGATAGATTTAATGGTGATGTTGACACAAAGCGACATGTCAAAAATGTTCATGTATCTGTGTAATAATCAGGATGCAACAAAGTTTTACTTTGAAAACTAAGTTTCATACTATATTTAACAGAAAATAAAAGATCAAAGAAGTTCTAGTTAACTCAAAGGACTTAAAGTTGAATTTGTAGATAGAACTTGAAGTTCATTTTGAGAGTGATTGAAGTTATGTAAGTTCTCAAGATGGAACTCAAAAAACAATTTCCCTGCTTAAAAATGCTTTTTTAAAAAAATATTAAAGCATTTTCTTTTGTAATAATGTACTGAAAAGAAGAGTTTTCTCTGTGGGGTAAAACTCACACAGGAATCCCCTGTTTCCCTTCCCAATTTCTTCTTATAATTGGAGTGTCATCATGAGATATGATAACTTTATCCAGAATCTCTTCATTTACCTATAGACTGTACATTCAGTTCTATCTTAGGAAGATCTATCTTGAGAAAATCTAATATTCTTTGTTAAGGGCTATGGTGTTTGTTATGACAACCCTAATACAGTAACGTATCTCTGTTCATATTGTCTCCAGCACTGAATTTAGAAAAGTATCCCAGATTATTTCTTAATCTGCTCAATCTGAACTGTGATCATCATGTCTGGATTTATGTGACTCTAGGTGAACTTTAAACATTTTACACAAAGTTTTGCACATATTTCTAACAATAAATCTATAACTTGAACCAAGAACGACATCACCTTTTCATATTTACTCGTGATATTATAACCTTTGGGCTTGAATGTACAAGTTTTAAAACATTTCAATATCCCATTATATGCACTTAAATTTTTTAGGGAATTTTTATAGGGTTATTCCTTTTGTCTTCCTGCATAGCTTTGGGTGGGGGAAAGCCCAAAGAAAATCATTATCTCAGAAAAAACATCTCTTTCAACTTGTCTTTATCATCTAACTCCAAAATGTCCATATTAAAACCAAGGAATAAAGTCATCATATTGTTGCTGTCAGACATCAAGAAATTTGATAGATGGTTGTCACAATTGTTCCAGTTTTTTTCTTAATGTTTTGAAGTCTAAAGTAGGAATGGCTAATATTTTAATTGAAACATTTGGCAAAATGAAATACGCACTGTATATATACATCTTTATTATATCTGTTCAGATGTCATTAAAATCAGCACTCATTTGCAAAAGTCAAGTTTCTCATGCCAGTCCTAAGAAGACTGTGGTTACAAGTCCACCAATGCTTGCCTGGCTGACATTGCTTCCTTCAGGTATGGATATGCACATGGATGCACCATGTCTTCCCCCCCTAAGGGATTTCATAGTCTGATGGAGAGACAAACACAGTTTAATGTCATTTAATGAAATTTGTGCTAAAAGAAGCACCTGTATATTGTAGTGCTGATCAAAAAGCTAAAGAAGTGAGCTCAGATTGACTGATGTGTTAGCAGGTGGTAGGATGAATTTTATGCGGGAGCACATTTTCTAAATGATTTTGTGTGCTACAGGGCAAAGAGAAAACATGTTGCCGATGAAATAGAAGACAGTTGGAAAAAAGCAGTTTGATCATGAAAGATGCAAGAAACAATGCTGAGGAGAAAATGCAGATAGGAAACAAAGTATAAAGTCCTCTCCCATCCCCCCAGTGAAAAAAGCAGGAGCCATGGAGATATGAGAGCTCGAAATAGAACATGTACAAAGAAAGAAACATTTGAATTTGATCCACAGTCCTCAATAGCCCCAAGGCAACTTCTCAAAATTGTATAAAAATAAACTACAATTAAAGTGATTTAAATTATCACCCAGTTGTTGTAGCCAGCATTCAGATACATTCAGTATCATTCATTCCTGAAGCATTTATTGAGTGCCTCCTATGTTTCAATAATTCAATGATAAATTAAATCAAGTTTGAAGCCAAGTGAAGCATTGACAATGCATATCAACTTAGAAATCACAATATCTTGATTTCTCCCATTTATTGAGTACATTCCATGTATAGAACTCTGTAGCAGGGTACACCATGTGCTAATGCTATCACCCTGCTCAGAAAAATCACCATCTATATCTGGTACTTACTTTCAGTTGCCAGTAGCTCTGGAACATCACATCCTGATGAAAGATGCTCTTGTGTAAAATCAAAACTAACTTTTTAAACACACAGAGGGAAAAATAAGTCCTAGAGAAGTTCCAAGGCGTAAAGGAATGCGCATCCCAACCACATCCATGGACAGAGTATCTGCTGAGAGCGGTTTGAAGCCAAGTATCCAAGTAACTGTGTAACTTGCCTTTGCAAGACAAGTGAGCACGGAAAGAAATAAGTGTCACAAGAAGGAGATATACCAAGGAGAAGCTAAAGGAGAAGTTCAAGAAAAAAATAAGAGGCACTATAGGGTCACAGAATAAGCCTTGCCACAAATTACATGACAAATGCTACTTACCACATATACTTAATGTGCAATTAGAAACCTAATACATGCTCTCTTTACCTCCCAGGACTATTATGAGTTTGATGTGGCACGCAGGTGTTAAAGTGCCTTAAAAATGTTAAACACCGGATAAATGGAAAGGTTTATTATTAAAAATTAAGCTTAACTGCATCAAGAAATGCCACAAGTAGATACACGTGCAGAAGGCTTGTCTTCAAGTATGTGGCTATGGGGAATGAACCAAGGATGAAATATCAGCCTTAATTGTGCCCACACATAAAGCCATTGCCACCAGCAGTGCTTTTATCAAAAGGGAGCATAACCAGTCATTAGCAAACAATTTCAAATCACTGCAAGAAAATCATGTGACCTTGTTGAAGAGTCATTTTGCAACATCTTTAAATGTATTTTTTCCTGGTGGATGATTAAATAGCCTGTTAATCTCCTTGTGCTATGAGTGATTGAAGGACAGTGAGTCAAAAGTACAATTTAGAGAAGAAGAGGAAATCTGCACTTATCTTTCAATATCATATGATATGTTAAATGATGATTTACACCCCAGTCCTTCTTGGCAGGATGTACTCTTCCAGAGGATGACTGTCTGTAGAAATAACATGTACTTTTTTCTTTTTTTCTGGAACCAGTATCTGCTCTCCATGAGGCAGAAACCTTAATCTCCTTTAGAATGAGAGCCCCTCTACCATCCCTCAGGGCTGACAACTAATAACCCCACCAAAATGGTCAGAGATGGTTAAAAGACTCTCCCCACAGCTAATGTCTTAAAAACTTTATACTCATTTAACAAATATTCATTAGACACTAACTCTTTTCTGTGTACTATAGACCACACAACACACAAGGGTAAATCTCGAGAAATGTATAGATGGGTAAAAAAAGATAATTCATGTATATTAATGTATTAAGAGAATAGTTTGTATTAACCATCTGCTCTTGTTACCCTTTCCAATCTTCCTTGAATCCTGAAGTTCCATCCTGACTCTCTACCTCCAATGTGGCCAAATAGACTTGACATACCAATTCACTTGGATGAAATTTTCACAGGAGAGCAAGGGAAAGATAAAGTGAAACTCTTGGCTCCTATGTTCAAATAAATGATCCATTAAATTATTAGACACACAGAAAATTAAAAAGAAAAGGAAAAAAAAATCTATGATTTAATTTGTTCTCTCTCAACCAAAAACTAGTGAAAGGATTCACAGGCTGAGTGAGAAAATGAGGCCATGGATCACACAAACTGAAATGGAGTCAATAAGGACAGTCCTTGAGGTACCTGGGTGGCTCAGTTCGTTGAGCAGCCGACTTCGGCTCAGGTCATGATCTTCAGTTCGTGGGTTCGAGCTCCGCCTCAGGCTCTGTGCTGACAGCTAGCTCAGAGCCTGGAGCCTGTTATAGATTCTGTGTCTCCCTCTCTTTCTGACCCTCCCCTGCTCATGCTCTCTCCCTCTCTCTCTCTCAGAAATAGATAAAAACATTAAAAATTAAAAAAAAATAGGGACAGTCCTCTGAGCTCTGCTCCGTGGACACAGTAAGTAACTAACTCCAGGGAGCCAGCAGAGCTGTTTAGCTCCTTAAAAATCACATGTCTTTATGCAGATAAACCTGTACAATGCCTGTGATAGAATCAAATGAGTTGTTCCTTTTCTTGCCATTTGATGAAGACAGCCAGAGTACTGCAGCATGTAGTTTTTTAATCACTCATATTGCTCAAACCCTCACTCTACCTCCAACATGTTATTTCCAAAACCTAGGACAGAAGATAAAGTCATAGACTCTAAGAAAAATGGCAATGACAAGAAAGAAAAAAAAAATCCCCATATCTGAGGAGCATGAGATTTAGCAGAACTATCTCAAGATCTTCCACTGAGCTGAGGCAGTGGTAAAACTAATGCCCATTAGACATGAATGTTTTCCTAGGTTTATTCCACAGAACACCAATATACTGTAAGAGAAACTGTCCTTATTATTAAATATTATTAATTTAATAGTTAAACTTTCAAACACTTTATATTCTAAATGCCTCCTTGACTGTCTCAGAGCTTCAAGAAATAAATAATAGGGAAAAATGACAATTTACCAAATGTAAATGTCCTAGAATTCTTCTTCAAAATATACCAGTCTGACATTGTACTAATGATGTGTCATATAATGCAGTTTACAAAACATGTATTCATGATTAAATATTTTGCACATGCACTATGATTTAAATATGAATCTAAAATAATAAACTATAAAGCAATGTGAGCCTTAACAGATATAGATCAAATGTAATGGAGGTTGAAAGGAGATAATTCTCATTCTAGCCAAGGCAGATGGGGAAGATTTCAGGGAAATGGCATTTAGGCTTGAACTTGAAATCACCAGGAAGCTTTTAGACATTTGGGTGTGTTGGGGGGCAGGGAGAAGTCATGCTACGACAAAGGGAAGGAGCATAGGGCAGCCATGAAAAAGGTAACTGGGGAGAGGAAGAATAAGTAGTTTATCTTGACTGTGGAATGGGAAACTCAGACAAATTAAGAGTTATCAGTGTGGAAGAGGCTAGTTGGGACCAAATATGGAGATTCATGATTTCTACAAGAAGCAACTTGATCTTGGCTCCACAGATATAATACCAACCCATTACAGGTGATAAGCAAGTTAGTAACCCTTTAAAACTTGAACTTCCTTTATCAAATCAACAAATTAAAGATGAAAATATTGTCATATAGCTTTTATGAGTGATATAGTCAACCCTGTAATTAAAATTGCCTTTTTGGGGGGCGCCTGGGTGGCTCAGTCGGTTAAGCGTCTCACTTCGCTCAGGTCATGATTTCGCGGTTCATGGCTTCAAGCCCTGCGTCGGTCTATGTGTCAACAGCTCACTCAGAGCCTGGAGCCTGCTTCAGATTCTGTATCTCCCTCTCTCTCTGACCATCCCTTGTTCACGCTTGTCTCTCTCTCTCAGAAATAAAAAAAAAAAAAATTTAAGTAATAAAACTGCCCTTTTTGTCTCCTCTATACAACCTTGTGAGGGTTAAGTCTGGTCCTGTTCTCTGACCAGATACTAACTTAGCTCCCAGTCACCTAAGAATCTTTGCTAGCCCCTTCTATTTCCTGTGTATAGTTCCATTTTCCTCACTTCCTTCTGCTATTCTTTCCACACCTCACCTTTTGTCAATTATTCTGCACACTTAACAGTCCCATGAAGTTAATACTTTAATAATAGCTAATGTTTATATAAGGCTGTTTCAATTTTTTTGCACATATATATTTTATTTTTATAGTACTTCCATAATGTACACATTATTCTTTCCATTGTGCAGGTGAAGAAGGTAAAAAATCAAAATCGAAGTACTAAAGACAACAATCTGAGGGTTAATAAAGGGAGGTGGGTGGGGGATGGGCTAGATGGGTGATGGGCATTAAGGAAGGCATTTGTTGTGATGAGCACTAGGAGTGAAATGCAAGGGATGGATCACTAAATTCTATTCCTGAAATCAGTTTTACCTTACATGTTAACTGATTAGAATTTAAATGAAAACTTGAAACATAAAAAAAAAGTGCTCTGTACACTGTGGTCCAGGGGATTTCAACCCGGCTACAAGATTCCAAAGCTGTATACACTTTTAATTCTTTGGAAGCAATTTATTTCTAGGTCTCCAGAGACAGTGTTGCTTAACCCTTAAGTAACTATAATGAAAAGAAGAGCAACAGAAAACTTTAAAGAAAGTTGAAGATGTGAATTTAGCCCCTTAGGAAGTCCATAGGCCACTGAGTGTTGGCCCACTGCCACCAACCAAAAGACCACTATGCTTAATAACTCTATTAATCAATGTCCATTGAAAAATATTAAATATTCCCTTTTTAGTCTAAAGGATATTTATGAAATACTGTGCATCAAAGCATCAGAATAGTAATTGTAATTAAGTAGTTACTTTCCAGAGTGACACTTAGCACAGGTAATTCTCCTTAAGAATTAACAGATTTTCAAAAATACCTGGCTTTGTATGGTTAACAAAAGTGACTTAATAAGAAATGATTCAAGCCCAAAACCTAAGCATGATTTACCAGAATAAACTTAATAATAAATATGAGATTACATATCAAATTGTTTTTAATAGCTTAAAATCGGCCATTATAAAAAGATATAAAAAGACAAAATAAATGAAAAATTAATATATGTAGAAGAGGAGAAAGTACATAATTTATGGCAAAAAGAGATTAAATATAGAAAAGGAGTAGAGTGCTACCAACTGTGTTGTTCTTTATTGCACTTACTAGAAATATGATAGTTATGCAAGTTACTTAAAATCTGTACTTCACTTGCCTAATCTACGAAAAAAAAATAATGCTTCCTACTTCCTACATGGGTGTTAAGAAGCTGAAACTAGTAAATAATTGTAAAGGATGGAGGAACTGCTTAGTATGTGGTAAGAGCCACATACATATTAAATTTTTAAAAAAATATATTTATTCATTTTTGAGAGACAGTAAGAGAACATGATTGGAGGTGGGCAGAGAGAGGGAGACACAGAATCCCAGAATCTGAGGCAGGTTCCAGGCTCTGAGCTGTCAGCACAGAGCCCGAATGGGGCTCAAACCTCGAACTGCGAGATCGTGACTGGAGCCAAAGTTGCACACTTAACTGACTGAGCTACCCAGGTGCCCCACATATGTGTTATCTATTATTACTAAAGGACCTGAAAATGAGAGCTATGAGTAATTAACATATCACTTAAAAATTTAAAAATGGAGTGTGGATGCTTAGGTACCAAATGAATTATGCAAATGTGGTTGGCAGTAGTCCTAAGAATAGAGGCATTATGATAATGGATAGAAACATCATATCTCTCTCTCTTCTCTATAGGCGTGTAGTAGGACTTCATTTCTCAGCCTTAATGCAGTGAGGTGAGGTGAGGCTACTGCAGTGTCTGAAGTGAGGAGCTCTCGACAAAGGAATATGAACAGAGATATGTAAGTCATTTCCAAATGTAGAAGTTCAAACACTTCCATAGGACACTAGATGTTCTTTCCCTTCCTGGACAGATGTCATAGGGTCCAGGGGAGGACCACTGGCCTTAGAGAGCTAGGAACTAGAGGAAGCCTGGGTCCCCTAATGACTGTGGAGTGTGCACAGCCCCTATCCCTCAACTTGGCATCCAAATGTTAGATTGGAACATTAAAAAATGAACATTTGTTTGTTGTTGGGTTTAAAAAAATTTTTTTTTTCGTTTATTGGGTGAGAGAGGGAGAGAATGAGAATCCTAAACAGACTCCTTACCACAGAGCCCAACCCAGGGCTCAAACTCAGGAACCGAGTGATCATCACCTGAGCCAGAATCAAGAGTCAGATGCTTAACTGACTGAGCCACCCAGGTGCCCCCCAAAATGAGCATTTATTTGTTTTAAACCACTTAGATGCTGGGGTTGTTAGTCAAAGGAGTTAACCTACTGTAACTAACACAGAAAAGAAAAAGTATTCAAACAGCAATTAGGAGTCTTGTGTACAAACTGTACTTCTATTACTGTGTACCTTTGGGCAATTTAGACAATCTCTTTGATTGTCCTTTTATTTGCTATAAAATTCCCATCATAAAAGTTTCAAGAATTAAAGAGTGTATTTACAGAGCTTGGAATTGAGCAGAAAACCTATAAATGGTAGTTAAATCTAAATTTAACAATCTCAGGGGTGCCTGGGTGGCTCAGTCAGTTGAGCATCCAAAACTTGATTTCAGCTGAGGTCATGATCTCAGGGTCATGAGATCAAGCCCTATGTCAAGCTCCATGCTGAGTGTTGAGCCTGCTTGGGATTCTCTCTCTCTTCCTCTGCCCCTCTTGGCCACTCACATATGTTCTCTTGCTCTTTCTCTCTCTCTCCCTAAAATAAAATACATACATAAATAAAAATAAATAAATAATGATACGTTTAACACCATCAGTACTTATACACCACTGAAACATCTATACTACATAGAACAATTGGTTAAATTAGGGTTTTCACAATAATACAGCTATGTAGTTGCCAGTAGGTTTTACTTTTCAGCAGGGTGTGTTGATTTTGCATGGAGGCAGCTATCAAACTTCTTCATTCAGATACATGGTATGGACAGTTCTGAAGAAAAGAACAGGGTTTTATTTTCTTCCTCATGCCTTTGTACCAATTTACCCAAACTCTTTCCTAATAGAGTGGCCTGTATTTAATATGCACAACAAGTTCAGGTCATTAATTCTTTAAGTCATTCCTAAATCAATCCTCTAGATGTGGACTAGAATCTTAATGCAGTTGTGGTAGTTGGGAATCTCATCTAATTTATTATATGGAGAGAAGTGCGACACAGGAAAAATGCATATTAACTATTTAGATGAATACTTGTTTTTTTTCTCCAGGAATTCACTTTCTTTTCAAAACAGTCATGAACAGATAGCTACCCAAGAAAGGCTATTAATAGTAGCTTGATCAATATAGAAATTCTCTATATAAATAGACTTTTAATGCGTGCATACATTTCACAGCTAATTATTCTCTTTTCTAGCATCAGCTAGATGGTGGTTAAAAGCGAGTTTCATTTTTTTTCTTTTGAACTTTTTATTGGAAAATAAAAATATATAACCAGAAAAAAATGCATTAAACATTGATGTAAAGCTTAACAGCTTGCTATTAAATAAGCTATTGTACAACTACTGCATAGAACAAGAAATACAATAGAGCCAGCACCTTAGAAGCCCTCTATGTGACCCTCTCCAATTAAAATTCCTCCCTCTTTCCTAGATGAACCATGCTCTTGACTTTCATGATAATGAATTCCTTGCTTTCATTATACTTTTACCACTGACCTATACATTTTTAAACACCATAGTTTAATTTTTATAGATTTTTGAAGCTTATATAAATGGAATCATCAGTATTATTCTTTTCTGATTTTCTTCCTTAACACCAAAATACATTTGTAAGATTCACCCATGATAATTCACATAGTTGTAGTTCATGTATTTTCATTGCTGACAATATCACAAATTTTATGTCTGTTTTACTATCAATGAACCTTCGAGTTGTTTCAGTTTGGGGCTATTATGATTGCGTTGCCATTAGTATTTTGTACATGGCCCCTAGTGGTCATGTGAACACCTTCTATTGTATGTATACCTAGAAGTATACAATACAACTTCTGTTTGCTCAGAAGTTTCTAATTTACATTCCCACCAACAGATTATGAGGGCCTAATGGCTGCCCTTCCTTGTCACCACATGCCATTAACAGTCTTTTCAATTTGGCAGTCTAGAGGGTGTGTTGTGTTATCTTACTGTGGTTTAAATTTTCACTTGCCTCATTACTAATGAAATCGATTACATTTTCACATATTTATTAACAATTTCAAGTTCCTCATTCATGAAGCACCTATTCAAATTTCTGCTATTTTCACCCAGATAGTTTGTCTTTCTCCTGTACATTTTTAAAAAAATGTTTTTATTTATTTCTGAGAGAGAGAGACAACGTGAGGAGGGGAGGGTCTGAGAGAGAGGGAGACACAGAATCTGAAGCAGGCTCCAGGTTCAGAGCTGTCAGCACAGAGCCTGATGCGGGGCTCGAATCCACGAGCCATGAGATCATGACCTGAGCCAAAGCCGGATGTTCAACCGACTGAGCCACCCAGGTGGCCCTCTCCTGTACATTTTTATGAGTCCTGTCTATTCTGGATGCACACTTCGATTCATTGGTACGTTGCAAATATTTTTTTCTCATTCTGAGTCTTATCTTTTTATTCTTCTCAAGTTTCATTAGGTCAACAGAAGTCCCTAATTTTAAATGTAAGATTTATCAACTTGTCTTTCAGGGCCTTTTTTTTTTTTTTTTGAAATTTGTTTAAGATGTCTATTTCAAACTTGAAGGTAAAATGTATTCTCTCATAGAATCTTCTACAGGGTTTGCAGCAAAATGTCTTTCAAGTTTAGGGACATAATACACTTGATTTATTTATGTGATATGATATAGGTGTCAAATTCAATTTTGCAAATGGATATCCCCTTGTTCCCAAACCATTTATTGCAAAGAACTGTCTTACTACCTTTGTTCTGCAATGACTTTGTCAGGAATCAACTGCCAATAGATGAAATGATGTACTTCTGGACTCTATAACTGTTCCATTTTCTCTTTGCAATTCATAAATGGTGATATTTTCTTGGTGATTATTGCTTTAAAATAAGTCTTGATATCAAGTTGAGAAACTCCCATGTTCTTTTTAAAAGTCTTAGCTATTATTGGCCCATTATTTTTATGTACTTTTAGAATCAGCTTGTTAAATTCTCCTCAATTCCCAAATTAAAAAAGCATCCTTGCATTTTAAATTGGACTGCGTTGAATCTCAGCATAAATTTGTGGAGAATTGTGACCTTTATAATATTAAACAATCTCCTCAATGAATATATGTTATAGACTGAAACGTCACCTCAAAATTCCTATGTTGACGTCTTGACCTCTAATGTGACCGTATTTGGAGACAGAAATTTTAGAAGGTAATTCAGGTTAAATAAGGTCATAAGAGTGAGGACCTAATCCCATAGGATTGGGAGCGTTTGAGAAGAAAAGAGAGAGATCTCTGTCTCCACGGACATGCTATATGGAAAACTGTATGAGGACACAATGAGAATGTGGCCATCTATAGGCAAATAAAAGAGCTTCAGAATGAAATCTACCTTATTGGTACTTTGATCTTGGACTTCCCAGCCTCCAGAACTGTGAGAAATACATTTCTGGGTTTTAAGCCATGAAGTTTCTTTGTTATGGCAGCCTAAGCTAATGTAGATTTTTGTACCAGAAGTGGGATGCTGTTATAACAAATAAATAAAAATGTGGCAGTGGCTTTGCAATTGAGGTATAGAGACTGGTGAAGATTTGAGGTACATACTAGAAATATAAATATTGAGTGCAATTCTGGTGACAGCTCAAAAAGTAAAGAGCTAGAGAGAAAGCTTCTATCTTAGATAACATATAAATAATAATGAACAGGGACACCTGGGTGGCTCAATTGGTTAAGTGACTGACACTTGGTTTCAGCTCCAGTCATGATCTCACAGTTCTTGAGATCAAATGCCATCCTAGGCACTCACATCCTAGGGCTTTGAGCTGACAGCATGGAGCTTGCTTGGGGTTCTCTCTCTCTCTCTCTCTCTCTCTCTCTCCCCTCTCTGTCTCTCCCTCCTCAAATCTGTCCCTCCCTCCTCAAATAAAAAAAACTAAAAAAAAAATCATGAATAGAACATAGGTTTAAATATGAATATTAAAAGTCATTCTGATGAAGGCTGAAATGGAAGTGAGAGACATATTTTTGAAAATTGGAGGAAAAGTGATCCTTGTTAATAAGGTAGCACAGGATTTGGATAAATTGTGTTTGCAGAAGGCAGAACATCTAAGCAATGGGACTTGATATTTAGCTGACCAGATTCCTAAGTCTAGTGCTGAAGGAGAAGTATGGATTCTTCTGACTGCTTACAGTGAAATGTGAGAAGAAAGGGATGAAGAAGTAGTTAAGCAGAAGGGAATAAAACTTAAAAATTTGGAAAATTCTCAGCCTGTCTATATTGCAGAAAGTGAGAAGGAATGTTTTGAAAAGAACAGTACTGGTATGACTAGACTATAACTCAGGAAAGAGCTTATGGGGTTCTTATAAGAGATTTGAAGGAGATGAAGAAGGAAGGAAATGAAGAAAGGCTGTCAAACTCTGTATATCTGACAGGACTAAGTAATAGAGCTATTTGACTCTGAAATGTGCTCTTCTTCAATAAGAGGGAAATATGACCCAAAAGGTGATTCAGATATCACCAAAGCCACTACTGCAATTTCAACAGGTCAGATGGCCAGCTCCTGGAGTCTTGAAAGTAGGATCACCCAATATAACCAGGTGGTTCTACTACTAGATTATTCGACATTTTTATCTTATTACATATGATGTATATAGTGAAACCTTATTTTCCGTTCATTGCTAGGTCCAGAAAAATCTTGTCAAAATATCTTATTAATTATAGCAATTTATCTGAGATTGTTTCATATTTTATGCCCAAATAATTTGTCATAATAGTAAATTGTTTCATTTTGCTTTAATTTATTTTTATGGCTTTACAGTTGTGACAAAAGCCTCCAGTAAAATTTTTGGGAAAAAATGGTGATAGAGGATGACCTTGTGTGTGTGTGTGTGTGTGTGTGTGTGTGTGTGTTGTTTTATGGTAGCCCTCAACATTTCATCTAATAGTACAATGTTTGCTTTAAGTTTTGTCTTGTTTTACAAAAATATATTATGAAATCCCTTTCTATGTTTTAAGAAGTTTTATTGAGATATAATTAACCTATCATATAATTCACACATTTAAAATATAAAATTTGGTGTCATGTATATTAATATATATTAATACAGTTGAGGAACCTTTGAAATAATGTCATTTTAGGACATTTTCAGCATCTCCAAAAGAAACTCCATTCCCATTAGCAGTTACTTCTCTTCCTACCCTAGGCAGACTCTGGTCTACTTTTGATCTCTATAGATTTGCCTATTCTGGACATTTATTTTTATTTTTATTTTTTTAGTGTTTATTTTTGAGAGAGAAAGAGAGACAGAGTGTGAGCGGGGGAGGGGCAGAGACAGAGGGAGATACAGTATCCAAAGTAGTCAGCACAGAGCCCTGCAGCTATGCAGGGCTCCAACTCTCAAACTGTGATCATAATTTGAGCCCATGTCGGACACTTAACCAACTGAGTCACTCAGCTGCCCCTGGACATTTCTTTTAAATGGAATCATACAATAATCTCTTTTTTGTGATTAGCTACTTTCACCTAACATGATATTTTCAGTGTTCATCAATTTTGTAGCATATATCACTACTTCATTCTGTTTTATATTGCTGAATTATATTTCATTTTATTATAGACCAGATTTATGGATCAATTTCACCAATGATGGACATTTTGGCTGATTCTACTCAGGCTATTTTGACTTATATTGCTATGAATATTTCTGTATAGGTTATTTGTAAAGTTACAGGTTTTCATTTATCTTGTTGTATAACAAAGGAGCAGAATTTTGGGGTCATATAATAACTATATATTTTTAAAGCACTACCAAACTGTTTTCTGAAGTGCTTGGACCATTTTGCCTTCCTATATCTCATACCCTCACAACACTTGATATTCTATATCTTTTCAGCATAAACATCTTAGAGACTGTGAAATGGTATGTCAGCATGATTTTCATATGTTTTGCCTAATGACTAATGAATTCGAACACCTTTTCATGCGTTTACTAAGCATTTATGTCTCATTGTTGGAGAAATGTCTATGAAGATACTTTGTAATATCACATATTCACTTCTTTCTTTGGTTAAATTTATCCCAGAGTATTTTATTCTTTTGATGCTGTTTTAACTAGAACTTCTTCATTTTGAATTATATATTTTAGTGTATATATATAAGATATATATATACATACACACACATATATTTAATGTTTGTTTATTTTGAGAGAGACAGCAGGGAAAGGGCAGAGAGAGAAGGAGAGAGAGACACCCAGTCAAGCTCTGTGCTGTCAGCAGAGAGCCTGATGCAGGGCTAGATTTCACAGACCATGAGATCATGACCTGAGCTGAAGTCAAGACTTGGATACTTAACCAAATAAGTCTCCCAGCCTCCCCTAATTTTTATATATTGCTCTCGTATCCTCTAACCTTGTCAAACTATTTTATTAGTTCTAGTTGTTTTTAGTGGATTTAGTAGATATTTCTAAGATTCTGTTACCTGCAATACAGAGCTTACTTCTTTGTTTTCTACTTGAATGCCTCTCCTTTTTTTTTTTTTTTTTTGTCCTATTATTCTGGTTCAGTTCTCTAGTACAATGTTGATAAGAGCAGTGAACGTAGACATCCTTGTCTTGTTCTTCATATTATTTGAAAATGATTTAACCTTTCACCACTTAAAGTATAATATATTAGCTGTCTCTTACGTTGACTGACTTCTCTTCTATACCTAGTTTATTGAGTATGTTTGTCATAAAAAGGTGTTGAATCTTGTCAAATTCATTTTCTTTTTTTCCTGTTGAGATAATCATTTGGTTTTTGTTCTTTACTTTATTAATATGGTATATTACATTAATTGATATTTTGGCTGCATCCCTGGGATAAATCTCACTTGTTCATGGGATGCAATTATATATATTCATAAGAGATATTTATCTGCAGTTTTCCTTTGGTGTTTGTCTCATTTGATATCAAGGACTCATAGGAGTATGGAAGCATTCCTTCCTCTCACATATTTTAGGAGAATTTGTGAAAAATTGGTATTATTTCTTCACATTTTTGCAGAATTCACTAGAAAAGCTATTTGAGGCTGGACTTCTATTTGTGGAAAATTTTAAGATTTCTGATTCGTTTCCCTTGTTTTCAGTCTAGTAAGAGATTTTATTTCTTCTTGAGTCAATCTTGGTAGTTTACTTTTCTATCAATTTTAACCACTTCATCTAAATTATCTAATTATTACGTATTACTATTCATGGTGGTTCCTTATAGTTATCTTTTAAAAATTTCCATACACCCATAGTTATTTTACTAATTTGTATTTTCTCAGTTATTTTTTCTTGGTCATTCTAGATACTTGTCAATTTTGTTAGTCTTTTCAAAGAACCAATTTTTAGTTTTCTCAGCTTTCTCTATTTTTTTAAATTCTCTTTCATTAATTTCTTCTCTAATTTTCATTATTCCCTTCTTTATCCTTATTTGGGCTGTTAATTTCTCTCTTATTTTTTTTTAATGTGTTATTTCAGAAAATAAGGGAATTTGGGATTTTTCTTCTTTTAAAAATATTTATTTGTTTATTTTGAGAGAAATTGAGAGAGCACGAGCATGGTAGATAGGGGCAGAGAAAGAGAGAGAGACAGAGAGAGAGGGAGAGGGAGAATCCCTCTCTGTCAGTGCAGTGTCTAACTTGGGGTTTGAACCCATAAACCCGGAGATCATGACTTGAGATGAAACCAAGAGCTGGATGCTTAACTGAGTCACTAGGCACCCCTCTTCTTCTTAACATAGCATTCACAGGTATAAATTTCTCTCTAGGCACTGCTTTAGATGCTTTCGCTAAGTTTTGGTATGTTATGTTTTCATTTTCTTTCGCCTGAAAATATTTTCTATTTTCCCTTCTTTGATCCATTGGTTATGTAGAAGTGTACCTTTTAATTTGCACCAATTTCTGAATGTCTCAAATTTCCTCACTGATTTCAAATTTATTTCATTTGTGCTTTGTAACACATATTACTTCAATTCTTTTAGATATTTTGAGGCTTGATATATGGGCCAGCATATAGTTTATTCTAAAGAATGTTGTATGTGTGCTTGAGAAGAATGTATGGTTTCAGTTTATTGGATAGAGTGTTCTAGACATATTTGTTCAATCTAATTGTTTTATACTGTGGTTTAAATCTTCTGTTTCCTTGCTGATTTTCTATTTAGTTGTTTTACACATTATTGGAAATGGGCCATTAAAGTCTCCAGTTACTATTTTTGAATTTTCCATTTCTCCCTCATATTTTGTCAGTTTTTGCTGTATGTATTTTTAGGTTCAGTTATTAGATGCCTGTATATTTGCAATGGTTACATCTTCCTGATGAACTAACCCTTTGTCATTATAAAATATTCTTCTTTACCCCTCATTGTATTTTTTGTTTTCAAGGCAGTTTTTTTCCAAAATTAATATAGGCACTCCAGCCTTCTTATGGTTCGTATTTGCATGTATACGTTTTTCCATGTTTTTACTCCATCTAGTGGAATTGTTGAATCAAAAGTTTATCTCCTATACATAACATATTATTGTATTTTGATGTTTTTAATCCAGTCTAAAAATCTGTCACTTTGGATTATTAGATCAATCAACACTTGTTGTTATTGATGATATTATTAAATTTATGTTTGCTCTATTTCTTTTATTTTTCTATATGTCTGTCTTTTTTCTTCTACTGTTTCTCCTTTATTATTTACTTTTACATTCAATAAATATTTTCTAGTGTGACATTTTAATGTTTTTAATGACTTTACATTATATTTTTCAGTTACTTTCTTACTCTGAGTCATTTATTATACATTTTAACTTAAATATATTTTAGATTTATACAATCTTAATTCCAGTGAGATATATTAATTTTAATCTTATAAAACTCTGTTCCCTCCTTTCTCTTTATGCTACTATTCCATATTTTATTATCTGTGATGTTTCTTTTTTTTTTTTTTAATTTTTTTTTAAATGTTTTATTTATTTCTAGGAGAGAGAGAGGGAGAGACAGCGTGAGCAGGGGAGGGTCAGAGAGAGAGGGAGTCACAGACTGAAACAGGATCCAGGCTCTGAGCTAGCAGTCAGCACAGAGCCCGATGCGGGGCTTGAACCCACGAACCGCGAGATCATGACCTAAGCGAAAGTCGGACGCTTAACCGACTAAGCCACCCAGGCGCCCCTATCTGTGATGTTTCTATTACATTTTTTTCCTTTGGTAAATAAACATATTAGTAATTTTCTTTCTTTTTTTCAAACCAGGAATGGATATGATTTTATACAATGCTTCTTCTACATCTATGAAGTTATCATATACATTTATCCTTTATTTAATGTCATGAATTATGTTGCTTAGTATTCCTTTGCCCAATCAAACTCGAATTTCTAGAATAAATCTCTATTGATCATGATATATAACTCTTTTTACATAGTGTTGAAATTAGCCAAGTAATATTTTGCTCAAGCTTTTGTATTCATATTTGTAAGTGAATTGGTTGAATAATTCTTATCATAGTTTAATACTTAATTTATGTTAACACCAAACTGTTAACAATTTTCTTAACCCTAAAAGCCCTTTGTTCCCCTTTCTGATTTTAAAATGAAGCATTTTGGTAGGTACAAAACGTATTATGAGCCCTAGGCATTGTGCCTACTTTGTCTAATGGCTAATCTGGCCCTGGAGGAAGAAACAAGAATCTATCAACAGCCAGATTTGGAAAAGAACCAAAGAGAACTTCTAGATTTTAAAATATTTAATTATGAAAATTTGAATCTTAATATAGTAGCAAGCCAGACACAACTAAAGAAACAATTGCTGTGGTAAACTAAGATATAGATTTTAGGAATACCTAAATTTCAGCAGAGAAAGAAAAAAAAAACAAGGAAATTTGAACAGGAAATTAAAAGACACAGAGAAAAGAGTAAGAATATCTAAATACATCTAAACAAAATTCTAAAAGGAAAGACTGAAGAGACTAGGGCTAGACATGACCGGCAATTTTCTAGAATGAATTCAAGGAATATATCCTTGGGGTGCCTGGGTGGCTCAGTTGGTTAAACATCCAACTTTGGCTCAGGTCATGATCTCATGAACCCGCGTCGTGCTTGTGCTGACAGCTCAGAGCCTAGAACCTGTTCAGGATTCTGTGTCTCCCCCTCTCTGTCCCTCCCGCACTGGTACTCTGTTTCTGTCCCTCAAAAATTAATAAACTTTAAAAAAGAAGACATATATTCCTGTACTGAGGAATATCAGTTAATCCCTATGATGTACTAGTAAACCTCAATTAAGACAATCTTTTCAAAACAAATGGTAAGCTGAATTTCTTAAAATTAAAAAAAAAAAACACAATTAATTAAAAACTGAAAGCAAAGGTCATTCTCAGCATTTTCAGGGACCCTAAACTGAAACATAAATAGCCAGAACTAGTAACTACAATTTGATAATCTAACTATTGGTCAGAAAAATGAAAAATTCACCATATTTAAAGATTCAATATGATACATTTGTTGGATAATTATCTACAGATAATAACCAGGAGTTGGACATTACCTAAGAAAGTATTGATGACTTATTTTAGAGAGAGAGCAAGACTTGTTAACGATGATTTACTTATATGAAAACAGATGATTTATTTTGCCAGTTTTTTTTTGAAACCTTTCTTTCTGTTGAAATTTCAGTGTTTAGTATGGGCCCGAGTCATGTTATTTCTCTTGGCAGAGGTACTTTCAATATATTTTCATTTGTTGCCTGTTTTGGATAGTAAAAAGCTCTATTTTGCTTATGGCATCTCTTCAGAATTACCAAAAGCCTCTGAGTAAACTGTATGCCCTTTATTCTGGAATTAATATTTTGTTGTTATTCTTAGTAGAGAACATCTGCTTTGCATTTCCACATTCTTTGTCCCTTTGTCAATTACTGAGGCTCCAAAGAGGCATATTTTCTTGACTTGACTTGAAAATTCATAATTTCTTTAAAAGTAGAAGACATTCATAGAATCTCCTGCCTTTTAGTATGCTCTTAGCTATTTGTAGAATTTTAAATCTGGAAGAAACCTCAGAAATAATTTGCTTTAGGCTTCTCATTTTACATCTGGTATAACTGAGTTATGAAGCCATTTGTTCTAGTTCCCCTAGTATTTCCGGGGCATATCCAAACTTGAAACACATTTTCTCATTTCCAACCTAATATTTTTACTACATTCTGATTTAAAATTTTTTTAAACATTTATTCATTTTTGAGAGTGAGAGAGACAGAGCATGAATGGGGGAGGGGAAGAGAGAGTGGGAGACACAGAATTTGAAGCAGGCTCCAGGCTCTGAGCCTGCAGGACAGAGCCCAACCCAGGGCTTGAACTCATGGACCATTAGATCATCACTTGAGCTGAAGTTGGACGCTTAACTGACTGAGCCACCCAGACACACCTATACATTCTGATTTTTTTTAACTGATCAATTTGTAGGCATTAGTCACTTGTTTTATGT
Organism: Hyaena hyaena; assembly: GCF_003009895.1. NCBI lineage: Eukaryota > Metazoa > Chordata > Mammalia > Carnivora > Hyaenidae > Hyaena > Hyaena hyaena. Next base: position 81,690 of record NW_024082432.1, read on the forward strand.
CTAGAATTGCATGCTGTATGACATGATCAGGTACAAAAGAGAAGATAGGTGTACATATAAGTACAGATATAGGTATAGATATAGATACCCTTTGATCTGGACCCCTCCCCCCTAAATTTCTGTGCCTAGGAAATCTTTAAAAATAAACTCTAAAAATGTGTCCTTTAAGATATAACGGTTCATGTTCAAATAAATCTAATGCTATTTGGAAGATAGGACACAAAATTTAATAAGTTTATTCAACTTTATGTTGTTCTTTGTTTGAGGAAATCTAAAGCATCATTTCCTTTGCTTTCATCCTTCTTTCCATGAAGAGAAGTTGGTCTTTGAGGAAGTGTATGGATTTTTCTTGTGTTTTAACATTCCGCAGTGGCTACTATCGAAACTGTAGATAAGAAATGTGCATTTCTTTGCATGCCTCATTCAGTAAACATTAAATTGATATAAAATAAAGAAGTTACCTAACATGTTCTCTTTATTCAAATACCTAGTATGAGTCTAAGCATAAATATGTCAAGTAAAAGTTTGAAATCAATAGACTTCCCTTTGTCCCCTATTTATAGAAAAACCTCACTTTTGAATTAAAATTTTCTGATATTTTTATGTTCTCTACTTCATTTGAATTTATCTTTTTAAATATCATCTGGGATGTCCTTTTAGTGTCAAGGTGATGAGTAATAACCAACCAAGAGGGTCTACAGTCTGTTTTTGAATGATTTTCTGTATATAGCCCCAATTTATCTATTTTTTCATCATACTATTCTTCAGTAGAAATTTATGTAACACCCAGTTCTCTGCCAGGCATGGTACTTAACTCTAAGAATAAAACATAAGAAAAGACAATGAAAATCTCTGATCTTCTGGATCGTAGCGGGGGAAATAAACCCTACGCAGATAATACATAGGACAATTGAACCATCATTGTGCAGGTTTTAGAGTGGGTATTGTGATGGAGAATAGGAGGATGGTGAGCAGCTACATTAGATAGAATGTTCAGGAAAAGCCTTTCTGGAGCACTGCCATGGCAGAATGTGCAAGCACAATCCCAGCAGAGACATTGGCAATGCCAACAGCCCAGTGTAGGAGCGAGCTTAGGAGTCAGGGAACTGAGGGAAATCTAGATCACACTGGCCTTTATGGGCCATCGCAGGTAAGTTGGATTTATTCTAATACAGTGAGAAACCTCTGAAGTGCTTAAGCAGTTGAGTGACAATGAGATTCATGTTGATATAAATCAAGCTTGTGGAGAATGGATGGGAGGGGGCCCTGTGAAAACAAGATAAGGACTTAGGACAGATGATGATGGCTTCACTAGGTGTGATGATACAGGGAAGTAGCACATGCATGGTTAGGGCTGACTGGGTAAATTTTACTGAAACTTGAAAAAAAAAGTTACTGAAACTTGAGAATTGGCCTTAAAAGAACGAGCTGTGGAAATTGAATTATAACTGATTAAGTAGTGCTAAACACCTAGAAAGATTTATCTCCTCAGAGATATGCGTTTACCTTGTAAGAGGGGAGGGCTGAGGCTTGGGACCATGGTCATAACCATATTATGATAGGAAAAAGTAGGTTAAAATTGGCAGAGAGGGAAAGGAGAGGACCAGAGGTCCCTAGGTGGGGTAAAACACATATTTGGAACAAAGCTAGGAAAGTCTGACCACAGCAAACCACCTCAGACTTAAGGTTCCTCTTAAGAATGTAACAAACACCATCTACTCACCCTTAGGTTTCCCTCAGAAACTTGACAAAACACCTGGCTGAAAATAAGTAGTAGACCACAGAATGTATGAACCACAAGAAATGGTATGGCCCTAGACCACCCTTCGTACAATGGAAATGAGCCAATCAGGAATGGACAACCCAGCACCTAGAGTTATCCAATAAGCGTAGAGTCCACAAAGGAACGAGGGGAAAGGGAGGAGGGGGACAACCAGAACCTTATAAAACAAGGACCCTTGCCTAAAGTCCTCAGGCATTCGCTTTCGAATGCTCCCTCTCTGTAAAGAGCTTTTCTACTATTCTTCCGTTCTGTTCTTATACTCTAATAAACTTTTGTCTGCTGCTCATTTTTGTCCACCTCTTTATTCTTCAAAGTGGCAAGAAAACAAACCCCAGATTTTGAGGTAAAAAACAAATCCTGTAACACTATGATACAAAGTTGAATACACTTGTCTTATCTTTCCCTTATAGACATTTATTTCCATCCCTAAGGGTAAGAACCAAGGATCTTTCCCGTGTTGAATTTGTGTATTCTAGGGAGCAAAAGATTTCTCTGCATCACCCAAAAAAGGAATTAGGGCAGTTTTCCCCTGCTTATATAACTATCCAGCATTGTATATCCAGGATTCCTTATTTACCATAGAGACCCTATAGTGTAGGATGACATTCAGTTGTACAGGAACTGGAGCAAAGGGAATACAGTGCAGTTATTTAAATTAATAAGCAATAACTAATTTGCCTACATAACAGGAAACCTCATGTTTACATTCAGGATAATATTAATTAAAATAGATATTCAAAACCTTAATACTAGTTTAGTGGAGATAAAAATAGGTGGACTTAATATATGCTTTTGAAGAAGACTTTCTGATAAATTAAATGAAAGTTGAGGAAGAAAAGGGAGGAGTCAAGGATGAGTCCAAGTTTATTTAAATAACTGAATGAAGAGTGGCATTATTTATTGAGATGAGGAAATATTAAGTAGGACCAGGTTATGGATGGAACAATAAAATTCTCTTTGGTCCAACTTAAGTGGAAGATACCTATGAAACATGAAAATAAGTTGTCAAATTATGTAGTTGGGTGTGCATATTTATGGCTAGGAAAAAATCACATATATTGTAGTTTTAATAAAATTTGAGATCACACAGTTACTCTTTTATCTCACAAAGTCCTCATTTATTCAGGAGCATGGTATGCTTCCTAAAGACAAACAGTTTAGTGACTACTCACTCGCTTAATGGGACCAGAGAGATGTGAAAGAATGAACTGAATTCCACAGAACAAGCCCACAAACTAGTGATGCTAGATTTAAAAGAGTTAGCATCCTAATCAACTCTATACTCTGTAATTCTGTGGTTCTCATTAATTTTATGAATTTCTCATTACTGAATCCATGTTGATAACTTGAGTTACAACTGTATCCATAATCTTCCTGTAAGCTTAAACCCAATCCGTTAGAATTTCCTCTTAAAAAGAGATAATATAGCCAAATCTTTTAAAAATCACGTTATGGTTAGCTCTTGTTTTAAAACAAACCACCCCCAAACTCACTGGTTTTAAATAATTCTTGTAATCTGCTACAGTTCTGCTGGTTGACTGGCATAGCTCAGTAGTTCTCATTTGGTTTCTTGTGTACTTTCAGTCAAATTACATTTAGGCTAGAGTCATCTGAAGACATCTTTTATCACATTTTTAGTGCCTGAGATGGTGTGATACTGGGATATATAATAAGCAACATATATTTGGTCCCTATTTTTGGCACAGTGTTCCTAAAACCCTTGACATTTCCTAAGTAAGGAAAGCAATCAAGGTGTCATTTGTTATATTAATGATTTGACTTTTGGAAAGCACTTATGATGAGGGCTGGTTGCCTGGAGAACCAACCTTGTGATTAGAGGGTTGGAATTTCCAGCCTCATCCTTTGACTTCCCCCAAAAGAGAAGAGGGGCTGAAGGCTATATCAGTCACCAATGATTTAATCACTCAGACTTACATAACACAGCTTCCATAGAAACCCAAAATGACTCAGTCTAGAGAGTTCCTGAGTTGGTGAACACTTTGAGATATGAGGAAAGTGCAAGTCTCAGAGAGCTTAGAAGCTCCCTATCCTTTCCCTGTACCTTGCCCTTTGGGTTTCTTCCATCAAGCTGTTCCTGAGTTGTATGTTTCTTTTTTAATATATATAATAAACCAGTCATTTGGTAAGAATGTTTTTTTGAGTTCAATGAATCACTCTAGCAAAATAATCAGACCCAAGGAGGATATCCCTAGATCCTCTGGTCTGTATCCAGTCAGTCTGAAATACTGATGACAACCTGAGCTTTTAATTCGCATCTGAAGTTGGGAAGAGGGCAGTTTGGGAGACAGTAGTACCTATTTTGGAAACAATCTATCACATCTCTCTTAGCATGATGGAAAAGAATATTGTTTTCCAAACATCAGCTCCCAATTGGGATGCTAACCAGATATAATAACTAGTGGGCTGGTAATTAGAGCAGAGAGATTCTAACATAATTTTATAAGGCTTGTGCTCTCATTCATAGTCTTTGAAAGTACTAAGATGCTGGCATATCTGATGACATCCTACTTTGGCCATACTTTTTCCCATGTTCATGTATGCTATCACTTATAGTTGCAAGAAATGCAGACTCTATCAATCTTATTATTCTTTACTTACTTCTGATTTGTTTCCTCATATCTCTACTTTATTTTTAGTAATTTCACAGAATTTGGAAGCTCTCCAGATAGCTGTAGAATAGTGATTTTCACACTGTGGTGAACATTAACCCATGATGACACAGAAACACTCCATTGATGTATTTGCACCAAGAGTTTTAAGGAAACTTATTTCCATGTTCTCAACCTTTAGATCTTTGCTAGAATTGATCGACTTGTGAATGAAGTAATACTCACAATATTCTTTCTCCCAATTTACTAAAATAAACAAGCCAATAAAACTCTTCACCTACACCAAATCTTACTGCGCTATTGTAAAATTGTCCCTGGGTTGTAAAATCCACCAGGGCATCAAACAAAGGAGAAACTAAAATATTGGCTAAGGAAAATATAGTTTAATATTTAACTTAGGCAACATAAATCCATAGGGTTTCTTGTCTTTTCCTGCTTTGTTATAGATTTATATGGGGGAAGGATGAAATTTGCTATTAGAAAAACATTTTGACCTATTTGGGGATGCATGTAATTTATAGAGCTGAAGCTATAGATTAATGAAGCTGATGCTTTGGAATGTAGTTGGAATTCATTGAGGACTGAGGATTGCCACATTTTTCAAAGAACATTGTATATAAATCATTTGGGTAAAACTTCTACATAACGTATTTCAGATATTTTGCATTTAATTTAATACATAGCTAAAATCTATCTTATCAAATCATATCATGAAATGTTTATTCTAGTTATAGTAATTCATATTATTTTATAATAGTTTCTAGCTATCATAAATAAGGTATATTAATCTAAACTCATATTAAAGTATTTAAATATCAACTTAATATAATTAGGGAAGACATAGTTTATCAAAATTATTTTAGTCATTATGTGAGCAAAATGAATAGACTATCTTTGCTCTATTGTCTATTTTATTTATCAGGCTTTGTTGAATAGTTGCTATTAGTTTGACTTAACTTCTGACCATAGGTCACATTACTACAAGGATAACATACATCTACCACAGCTGTATCTCAGATGCCAACTACAATGCCTCACATTTAGTACACATTTAATAAATGCATTGTATGAACATATGAATGAATATATTAATGATCAAAGGGAAATATATAGAGGATGCAATGGAGGTCTCTTCTTATTTAAATTTGTATTGATTATTATTTAAGCCACATACTGCAGTCCTTTTTGAGGTTTCATTCATTTATCCTGATGTTTTTATCCATTTTCAAAATAAAAAGCCGTAATTGATCAGTGTATATGTTATGTGTTATTTAATTTACTATTTGATATTTACATAACAGATTTATTGGGGTATAATTTACATAGCATTAAGTTAACCCACATAATTTTCAATGTACAATGCAGTGGTTTTTACTGTATTCACAGAATTATATGATTATTATATCATTATATCATCATGATATCATATTATATCATTATAATTAATTTTGTATGTTTCAGCACCCTAAAAACAAATCCCATGCCCAATATGACCACTTCTCCTCTCCTCGTAGTTTACCACTGATCTCTGTTTGTTTTTATGCATTTGTCTATTCTGGACACTTTATATAAATGGACATTTGGTGTAAATCGTGCAATATGCAGTAGGTTTTTCTTTTTCTTTTTTTTTTTTGTGATTGGCTTCTCTCATCTAGAATAAAATTTACAAATGTTATATTATGGGGCACCTGGCTGGCTCAGTCTGTTAAACATCCGACTTCAGCTCAGGTCATGATCTCGCGATTCGTGAGTTTAAGCCCCGCATCAGGCTCTGTGCTGACAGCTTAGAGCCTGGAGCCTGGTTCAGATTCTGTGTTTCCCTCTCTCTCTGCCCCTCCACACTTATGTTTTGTCTCCCTCTGTCTCAAAAATAAATAAACACTAAAAAACAAAAAGATTTTTTTAAAATAAATGTTATACCATGTGTCAGGACTTCACCTTTTGAAAATTGCTGAACAACATTGCATCACATGGATAGACCACATTTTGTTCCTCCATTCTCAGTTAATGGGCATTTGGGTTGTTTCCCATTTTCTGGCTGTTATGACTAAGTTTCTCTGAGTATTTATGCACAAGTTGTATATGGATATGTGTTTTCATTGCTCTTAGGTATATACTTAGGAGCAGAAGTTCCAGGTCATATGGTAACTCTATGTTTAACACTGAGATACTATAAACTGTTTTCCAAGGTGGCTGCACCATTGTGCAGTCCCACCAGCAATGTTTGAGGGCTCCATTTTCTCTATGTCCTCAACAACAGTTGTTATTATCTTCCTTTTTGATTAGAGCATCCTAGTGCATTTGGTGTTTACTTGCATTTCTCTAACAACTAGTTATGCTCAGTATCTTTTCCTAGACTTATTGGCTTTATTGGGCACATTCTTTGCAGAAATGAATGTCTAGTCAAGCCCTATGCTTATGTTTAAAATTAGGTTATTTAGGATTTTTATAATTAAGTTGTAAGACTTCCTTTTATATCCTAGAGTCAAGTAATTTAACAGATCCATGATTTACAAATATATTCTCCCATTCTTTGATTTGTTTTTCACTTTCTTGGTGGTTTAGTTTGTAGTACAATGTTTAAGTGGCTACAGTCCAAATATCTAGTTTGTCTATTATCACTGAGATTTTGGTGTTATATCTCAGGACACTATTTGATTTTTAATTAGCCTTGTTGAAAATCAATATCAATCAGTGTCATCCTAACTCACTTGCTTTGTGTGACTCCCCTCATTTACAGTGCAAATCCCATGGACTTCCCAAGACCTTTAGCTGGAACTGTCATGTGCTTTGTTCAAAACAAGTCCCAAGTTTAATAAGGCTAGGCTTATTAATTGGAAATCTTTTCTCTACTGTTCAGCTGAGATGTACAGGCACTTTGCAAAAATGATTGTTGTTTAAAAAAAGAGAGAGAGAAAGAACAAGAGGGGGGAAAAGTAAGGGCAAACAAGAGAGAAAAAAATGGGGAAGATGAAAGATGAGAGTCTCATCAAACAAAGAATAGCTATTTTAAGATAAAACCCAGGGACATCAGAGAGCATAGTATATTTGGGAAAAGGGAACAAGACAGGTTCAGTGGAGGACACACCAGGTGTTGAGGATGGAGGTTCTCCCTCATTATCCTTGAGATGGAATTTTCAACTGGCCAGATATTTGCATTCCAATCCCTTGGGGAAACCAGACAAAATACAAATACAAATACTAATACTAATACTACTAATAATAAAAGAAAATGCAACAGATGTGAAATTAATCATAATCTTTTGATTTTGAAGAGTTGTTCTCACACTTAAAAATTTTTTTTAATGTTTTTTATTTATTTCTGAGAGAGAGAGAGGGACTGCATTAGCAAGGGAGGGTCAGAGAGAGAGGGAGAGACAGAATCTGAAGCAGGCTCCAGGCTCTGAGCTAGCTGTCAGCACAGAGCCCGACGTGGAGCTCAAACTCACGAACTGTGAGATCATGACCTGAGCTGAAATCGGATGCTAAACTGACTGAGCCACCCAGACGCCCCTTTTCTCACACTTTAATGTATGTACGTAGCTTACTAAAAATGCAAGGTTCTGGGACACCTGGGTAGTTCAGTTGGTTAAGTGCCTGGCTATTGATTTCAGTTTGGGTCATGATCCCATGGTCCTTGGGATCAAGCTCCACATCAGATTTCTCTCTGACAGCACAGAGCCTGCTTGAGAGTCTCTCTCTCCCTCTCTCTTTCTCTTTCTCTCTCTCTCTCTCTTTCTCTCTCTCTCTCTCTCTTTTTCTCTCTCTCTCTCCCCTATGCCCACATGCACTCTTTTTCTCAAAATAAATAAATCAACAACAAAAAGATGCTGGTTCTGATTCAGCAGGTATGGGGTAAGGGCTTGAAATTCTTCATTTTCAATGAGCTACACATGAGCTGATGCTGCTGTCCTGGGACCACACTATGACTATTAGAGCCACAAAGGGGAGACAAGAAGGAGTTCATTCACTCCTACAGAAGGGGGAAAAATCTCACTTTTCAGTCAGGCTCTGTCTATCGACATGATCTTTTCTGCATGTTTTCAGATTTAAAGGTCAGGTCTGGTTTCTTCCAACGGCTCCTTGGGAATTGCTCACCTTGCAGTTCCTGTATGGGGTTTGATTACCTAATTGGATCAAAAAGCTATAAGATAGCTTGGAGGACAATCCTTCCAATAGCATCCAACATTCAAGGGTTCACATCTTCACAGGCAAGCTTGAAAAGGTAACTTCAGTTAGTATCTCTGGTCCACTCACGAAATGAGATCCCACAAACTCTCCTCCCAGAGCCCTGTGGTCACATGTGCATGTGTGTGTAGTAGGGAGGTAGATTTCAGACCCTACCACAAAAGTTCCCCCAAGGGAAAAGGCTGTCCTCAAAAGTGCCTCTAAAGCATCCCCAGGCCAGTCTAAGGACTGTAAAATCAGAGAAATTTGTCCCTGATAACTACTCAGGCAGACATACAGTCTGACAAACTATCCCAAATATCTAACATTTTTAAACATACTGTTGATATCCCGAGGGACAGAGATTAACAATTTTCTACTCTCAAAGGTGTACAGTTTGATGAGGAGACTTCAATTAAATAGACACTTGCAACATGGTATAATAGAGTTGAGCACAGGTGGAGAAATGTCTACTTCAGCTCCTGGAAGCAGAAAGCTCAGGAATAATTTCTCAGAAGATGTGATGCTTGAAGTTGTTATCCCTTCCTTTCTCTCTCCCTCCCATGTGCCTTTATATATCCCAAGAACTCTCCTGTCAAGAAGTGGGGATCTGCTGAAACTCCTTGACCTGGTATTTTTGATGGCAACATATCCTGTGATACTTTGTCCTTTTCATCACTGAAAGCTATTTTTTAATGCTTATTTATTTTTTGGAGAGAGAGAGTGCATTCATGAGCAACGGAGGGGCAGAGAAAGGGAGACAAAGAACCCAAGCAGGTTCCTCACTGTCAGCACAGAGCCTGGTGTGGGGCTCAATCCCACGAACAATGAGATCATGACCTGAGCTGAAATCTAGAGTCGGACACTTAACTGACTGAGCCACCCAGGCACACTACTCTGTAAACTATTATTAAAATCAAAGAATGAATTGATAATAATATAATTTCACCTATTAGGAAGGGAGACTATTTGGAGGTTGAGGCATTAATCTAAATTCCTTAAAACAACACCACTGGATGACTGTGGCCTTTTAAGCCTGGGAAGACCAGAAAAGCCCTTCCCTGGAGCAAATTGTCTCCTTCAGGACTAAGCTTATTTACCTGGCCTGGCCCTGGATTCTGGAATTAGAGACAAGCATTAGGGAAATGGTAACTGCTTGCTCCCCTATCTCACTACAAAAGAGCAATTTGTACAAGTGGCTGGTACTTTCCTCCTCTGGGAGAGAATGGTAAACCATGTATCTCCTGCATGGACCACCTGGCAGGTGACTTAATATGGAACTATGTCTCTGGGGGAGACAGGTGAGCCCTTGATCGCTAAGGACAGGTCTGAGTGGAATGTAGATGCAAAGATCAGTGGTACTTTAAAGTGGCACCAAGTCTTGGAATTATTTTCTTCTTCAGATTGAGGAAGACAAATTTCTAAGTAGCACCCCACACTAAAGTGTGAATCCATGAATGGACACTCCAACTTATGCTGAAATAGCATCCCTGGAGACTAAATTTGCCTCTCATTTGGGATTGGGCAACTGGGTAGCAGGGCAACATGGTTGGAGTTGAAGGGACATGGGCCATGGTCAGATAGGCTGAGGGTAGACATCTTCTGCAGCCTTTTTTTTTTTAAAGTTTACTTATTTGCTTTGAGAGAGAGAGTACGTTCAAGTAGGGGATGTGCAGAGAGAAAGAGACAGAGAGAGAGAGAATCTCAAGCAGGTTCCTTGCTGTCAGTGCAGAACCCAAGTTGGGGCTCAAACTCACGAACAGTGAGACTGTGACCTGAGCTAAAGTTAAGAGTGAGATGCTTAACTGACTGAGCCACCCAGGTGCCCCCCTTCTTTTTTAAAGTATACTCTGCACCCAACATGGTGTTCGAACTCATGACCCTGAGATCAAGAGTCTCATGGTTTATTGACTGAGCCACCCAGTCAGTAAACCTTTTTTATTTATTTTTTTATTTCTTTAAAGGTTTTTACTTATTTTTGAGAGACAGAGCACAAGCAGGGGAGAGACAGAAAGAGAGGGGGACAGAGGATCTGAAGCAGGCTCTGTACTGTCATCAGTGAGCCCAATATGAGGCACAAACTCTGAACCATGACATCATGACCTGATCCAAGTTGGTTCCTCAACTGACTGAGCCACCCAGGTGCCCTGCCTTATTTATTTATTTTTTAAAGTTTATTTACTTATTTTGAGAGAGAGAGAGAGCACGTGCTTAAATGGGGGAGGAGCAGAGAGAGAATCCTAAGCAGGCTCCATGTTGTCAGTGCAGAGCACAATAGGGAGCTTGATCTCACAAACTGTGAGATCATGGTCTGAACTGAGATCAAGAATCGGAAGTTTAACCAACTGAGCCACCCAGACGCCCCTCTGCTGCTGCCTGTTATTAACTGCATGTCCTTGGATAATAACTCAAGCAAGCTGCATATCAGTGTTCTCTCTGAAAAAAAAAAAAAAAAAAAAAGTAGTATCTGTATCGGTTAGGGTTACTCAAAGAAACCTGGAATCCCAGTTAAATTTGAAACTCATATAAGCAACAAAGAATTTTTTAGCATAAGTATATCCCAAATATTGCATGTGGACATAAAATCCACTTGTTGTCTGTCGGAAAGTTAAATTTCACTGATTGTGCTGTATTTTTATTTGTTAAATCTGCCAAACTTATAACCAGTCAGGGTAGTCTAGTTTATGCTACAGTACATTTAACATTTAACTCTAAAATCTCCATGAAAAATTTCACTAAAGTCCATTTGTGTTTCTGTAAGACTGCTCCCTAGATCAGCAGCTTCAATATGACCTAGAAACTTTAGAAATGACAAATCTTGGACCCAGCCAGACCTACTGAATCTGAAACTCTAGAGCTGGGGACTCACAGTTTGTGTTTCAATAAGCCCTTCAGGTGACTGATTAAGATTTGAGAAACACTGCACAATTTTCAGAATATCCAAGGCTAAGCCTATGCGTGTCCTGTAGATCAACAATTCCATTACTAATTTTATACCAGGAAAAAAAATGCATTTCCTGCTACGATATATGTATGGAATTTTCATAGTCACTTCATATATAATAGCCGAAAGCAGAAACAACTCAAATACCCATCAACAGGAGAATGGATCAAGTGTGTTATTTACAGCATAGAACGCTACACAGTAATAAAAAAAGAAAATTGGCTATATGGTAAACAATCTGGGTGAATCTCACATACATCATTGTGAGTGAAAAAGAGAGATACAAATGAAAATGTTTTATATATTTTTATTTATATGATGTCCCTATGTCAGGTAAATCTGATCTATGGTCAGTGCTAGATTTCTATGGTGCTAGAAATCAGAATGGTGGTTAGTGGGGCTTCACTGGGTTGTTGTATTGATGGGGAAGGAACATGAAGGAAACTTCTGAGGTCCTGGCAGTGTTCTACATCTTGATCTCATCATGGTTATGTAAATGTATTAGTATGTACACATTTATAGGCAGTATGGGATATTGTACTTTATGTTACACCTCAAAAGGAGAAAATAAAATATAATTAACATAACAAATCTTAGTGACTAAAACAACAAAATTCATACTTAAGTCATACTACAGGGTTTTAAAACTGCCATGCGCCTGGGGCAACTGAGTGGCTTAGTTTGTTAAGTGTCCAACTCTTCTTTTTAATTAACTTTTTAAACTTTTATTTATTATTGAGAGACAGAAAGACACAGAACATGAGCAGGGGAGGGGCAGTGAGAGAGGGAGACACAGAATCTGAAGCAGGCTCTGATCTGTCAGCATAGAGCCTGACGTGGGACTCAAACTCACAAACCGTGAGATCATGACCTGAGCCGAAGTGGGACACCCAACTGACTGAGTCACCCAGGCGCCCCTGTTTCCAATTCTTGATCTCAGCTCAAGTCATAATCTCATCTTTCATGAATTCAAGCCCCACAACAGGGCTCTGTCCTGACAGTGCAGAGCCTGCTTGGGAAACTCTCTCTCCCTCTTTCTTTGCCCCTCCTCAGCTATCACTCATGCTCTCTCTTAAAAGAAATGAATAAACATTAAATAAATAAATAAATAAATAAATAAATAAATAAATAAATAAAACAGCCACTTACCTAACTTGGTCCAGTCTGTCACATAGCCACACCTAACTGTGAACGGGCAGTGAAGTATATCCTCCCTGGAGGGACAGAGAGAGTGAGCAGAATGACTCTACATACCTACATCTTGGAGTTCTGTGTAATAGACATATTTCCATGTATTCATTCTCTTATTCATTTATCCAGAAAGCATTTACTGATTACCTGTTATGAACAAGGCACGTTTTTAGGCATGTGGGGGGGTAAGGCAGAATAGTCTTGCTCTGATGGAGCATATATTCTCGTTAGAAGAAAAAAGACATTACAATTAATACATTAATATTGTGATTGATGCAATGACATTTTGGCCACTGTCGATGCAAGATAAACAAGCTGTTCTAAAAGAAATTGCGAAGAAAAAGTAAAAGACTTTTATTGGAGCCCAAGTTAGGACAGCTGCCTCGGGAATACAATCTTCACAAAGAGAAGAGCTCTGGAGAAGGAACATTTGGTGCATGGTTATTTATGTTTGTTGTTTGTTTGTTTTCATAGATAAAGCACTACAAATCAGGACAAAAGACACTCCATAATGTTGCAGGCTTTATCTCCTGCTTTTAGTATGTCCAAGGTGGTGTGATTCTTATCTTATGGGAACCAGTCAGGTTTTTCTTCTGCTTATCTTCATGTTTTGAAGTCTCCTTTTTCTTTATTTTTTTTAAAGATGCAGATATACAACGTGTGCTCAGGGCAGAAATAGAGCTCATGTTTTGAGGTTTTTCTGAGTCATTTTGACCTTGGTAAATGTTAAAAATAGCTTCCCAGAGAGCTCAGGAGCAGGGCCCACAAACATGAAAAGTTGAAAATGTCCTTGATTTTGTCATCACTTATCCTCATCATTTACTTTAAGACTTAGTATCTCCCTTATAATCAGGCAGCACAAGCTGAGGCTTGTATGACACGTTCTGGACCATCCTACCCCAGCCTTGAACTTCAGCAGCTCCATGAGTCATCAGGAGCTCCATGACTGGGGCAAAGGGTCCAACTGTCCAAGCCAGTGCTAGGATTCTAAACTGCATAGCTGCTGAATGCAGGATTCAGAATAATCAGGCAGGTGCAAGAAAGTCTAACAGGGCTTAACATTCACTGCCAGAACAGCACACAAGTCAACCAAGTATTCTAAAGAATTGACTGAGGTTGCAAAAGTAGAAGGTAAAGAAGTGTAAGTGTGAAGCCAGAGAAACAATAATGGCAATGACAACAATGTACCGAAGGGTCAAGACTACAAGAGAGAAAGTAGTCAGAAGAAGATCAGATACCTGGAATAGGGATTTTCAAACTTGATTCTGCACCAGAATTGCTTGGAGGGCTGTTTAGCCAGGTTGTTGGGTCATATACCCAAAGTGTCTGATTGAGTAGACCCAGAGAGCTGACTTTCCATTTTTACTAATTCTCAGGGCAGGCTGATTCTGTTTGTCCCCGGATACACTTTGAGAACTGAAGAACTAGGAAAAGATAACATACAATCCAACTGCTCTCCCTTCCCTCCAACTTTGAACAAGCTGTTTTTATTCTCAAACAAGAGACTGAGAAGTTCTGCCTACTACTGTTATTATTTTTCCAAACTTCACTATTAAGATGTAGGGATACCGTGGCATTGAAACCTCTTATCCTGGTCTGAGGTCTTCCTGGAGTCGACAACAAACACATCAAGTTAGCTACTATTTTCTTTTTCATTCTACAGAAGTGTCTTTTAAAAAATTGTATTTGGGGGCGCCTGTGTGGCTTAGTCGGTTAAGCGTCAGACTTTCGGTTAGGTCATGATCTCGCGGTCCATGGATTCGAGCCCCGCATCGGGCTCTGTGCTGACTGCCAGCTCAGAGCCTGGAGCCTGTTTCAGTCTGTGACTCCCTCTCTCTCTGACCCTCTCCTGCTCATGCTGTCTCTCTCTCTCTCTCTCTCTCTCCTAGAAATAAAAAAAAAAAAATTAAAAAAAATAAATACAAGTTGTATTTGTTGGGTTTATACTACAAAGGGCAACCTGCTCTCCAGGACTGCGAGCTGGAGCTGGATCAAGTTATGGAAAATGACATACACAGGTGATCTTGGAGGGCCTCCTGTAGCAGATGCCAGGGCCCCTATTGGTTGGTGGTCGAAGGAAGGTTAGTGAAATTATGGGGCTAGAGGAAGGGATAATAATAGTGTGGCAGTCATTTCATATTGCAAACATTTATTCTCTGAGCTCTTATAAAATAATATTTTAATATATTTGTCCATTAGTCCTAAAAAATTAATAAATTATCACATTACTATTATAATCAGGTTCATTCCTGTGAAGACATTTTTTGAGCCATTAATGAGTGCCGATTTTGGAGGTTCACTAATGAATGAGGTAAATCTACCACAGGTACTTAAGTTACAGGGATTAAAAAAAATTTTTTTTAATGTTTTACTTATTTCTGAGAGAGAAAGAGGCAGCATGAGCAGGGGAGGGTCAGAGAGAGAGGGAGATACAGAATCCAAAGCAAGCTCCAGGCTCTGAGCTGGCTGTCAGCACAGAGCCCGTCGTGGGGCTCAAGCCCATGAACCACGAGATCATGACCTGAGCTGAAGTCCCACACTTAACCAACTGAGCCACCCAGGCGGCCCACAGGGATTTTTTTTTTTTGAACCACAGTCTTTTAATCATGTCACCTATCCCCTCATCTTCCTACTCGTCTGCCTCTCAATTTAGTCCCTCTACATTTGGTTATGATCCATTGGTCTAATGGTTCTCTCTCCCTACTATCCTGATCAATATGCCGCTTTGGTTGCTCTTCATACATTCTTTCCTCCTGTTGAAAAGAAAGATTCCCTCATTGCTTTTAAGACTGACGACCCTTTATTCATCTGTACAGATCCATATCAACCGCCTTTTTTTACTGAAACCTCTTACTTGACGGTGGCCCAGAGTCCACACATGCACTCTCTCGATCTCTTAAGGACTTAGCGTATCCATGAGGCACTTAAATGTATGCATTATTGAATTTGTTTTGAGCCGTGTTATGTGTAAGTGGCAACTTCACCCTGAAATTTCAGTTCATCAGAATTACGGATAAGACTTGCTATTCCTTCTTAGAATTCTCTTTCGACAGTAGTGCCATTTAAAGTTGACAATTCTTCATAGGCACTGTGATTGCAATCTGGTGCCTGGCTTGAAAGAAAAGACATATTTAGCCATTCCCAAAGAAACTTTGGTGGCCTGAAGTAACCACCTGAGTTATTTAAGTGTGTGTGTGTGTGTGTGTGTGTGTGCGTGCGCACGCGTGCGCACATGCACGTGCATGTTTGTTTAAGTCCAGACAGTAGACCAACTATCACACAATTTCCAAATAAAATAAAACCTTGAATTGTGAGTAACTTGTTCTGTGAGTGTTCTGCGAGAAAAGCAAACCTTTCTAATAAATTTTAACTTGATAAACAAGCAAGATCTTGCAATAGGAGTGTACATGGCACTGAAAGTCATGTGATCACAACTGAGCCACTGGTACTTCTTCTCCTTCTCCTCCTTCTCATTCTTCTCTCTCTCTCTCTCTTTCCCCGGAAATGTGTGTGTCTCCCATGCTCAGATGCTTGGTCTCTGGCCACAGTGTTTGGCAGAAATCAGTGATTTTTCAGAACATTGGAAGGTGCCCACAACTGGCACTAGTGTATTTTTTTGCCATTTCAAAGCACCTGTGGACAGCCCTTTGCTTTACAATACAAGAGTAAGTTTAGGAATGCTTTGTTTCATTCTCGGTCATTGGATAGGTTCCTTGTTAAAGTTGCAGGAAAAGAAAGATTCCATTGGGGCAATAGATAGCAGTGATTCCATTAGCGATAGTGAAAGTTGTCCTACACAATAACCCTCCTCTTGTCTCCCTCACACCAGTCACAAAGGTTTTCAAAAGTTAAGTACAGATTAATTTGTTTATTTTCTTTAGTATTTTCTTTATTCATTTGTGGAATGAATCATCTGAGTCTCCATTATTTCTGCTGGGGAAATTCACTTTGATATACAAGTGCTTTGGATTACATGCATGTTTCTGGAACAAATTATGCTCACAAACCAAGGTTTTACTGTAATGTGATCTGGGAATCCATATTTTAAATAAGAGCCTTCAGTGACTCTTAAGAAGAAACAAGTTTGGGAACCTCTGGGCTGCATATTAGAAACATTAGAGTTTATAAAAGACATCAATATCCCAGAATAATTCACTCAGTCTCTCTGAGAGAGAAGTTCCTCTGGAGTAAGTATCTTCTAAAAACTCCCTGAGTATTCCTATTGAGCAGCCAGAATTCATAACTATTTCACAGTCTAAGACTGTAAGAAAAAACAGGAATTTGGCTAAAAAATCCAGGTATGTGAGTTTCTTCCACCTGGGATGTGATGAGATTTATATTATATTATATTAAAATTTACATTAAATTTTTTATATTAAAATATTTATATTTTATATTTATATTAAATATAGCATTAATTATATTAAAATAACATTAATTCTGGGGCACCTGGGTGGCTCAGTTGGTTGAGTGTCTGACTTCAGCTCAGGTCATGATCCCACAGCTTATGAGTTCAGGCCCCACGTAGGGTTCTGTGTTGACAGCTCAGAGCATGGAGCCTGCTTCAGATTGTGTTTCCCTTTCTTGGTGCCGTCCCCACTCCCTGGACCTCACACTCTGTCTCTCTTTCTTTCTCCCAAAATAAGTAAACATTAAAAAAATTTTTAAAGAGAACATTTATTCCAATTCAATCTGATAATATAAGTAATAAATATTCATTTTAAAAAGTGGAAAATACTTAAGTATAGAAAAATAAAGTCACACAGCATGTCAAGAATCAACACTGTGATCTATCTCATCCTAGCTTGTTTCCTCTCATATTTTACAGATGAATGAAAGCTAGAGATATCTTGTTCTATGGGCTCTATTTGTCAAAAAAAAATAGTAGCATATTTACGTGCTATTTTAAGTATTTTTTCTGTTAATATATATATTTTACATTTTTCTAAAATTTAATTATAGCAGTACCTGGGTAGCTCAGTCAGTTAAGCGTTGGACTTCGGCTCAGGTCATGATTTCATGGTTGATGAGTTTGAGCTGCATGTCAGACTCTGTGCTGATAGCTCAGGTTATGGAACCTCCTTCAGATTCTGTGTCTCCCTCTCT
This sequence comes from Hyaena hyaena, assembly GCF_003009895.1. Classification (NCBI taxonomy): domain Eukaryota; kingdom Metazoa; phylum Chordata; class Mammalia; order Carnivora; family Hyaenidae; genus Hyaena; species Hyaena hyaena. The sequence continues at coordinate 99,511 of NW_024082432.1, forward strand.
CTCTGCCCCTCCCCTGCTCACTATCTCTCTTTCTCTCTCTCTTTCTCTCTCTGTCTCATTCACCCTCTCTCAAAAATAAACATAAATGTAATTATAAAGAATGCTCTTAATGGGTATAATAAATTGTTTAACTGAAATTTTGTATTTCCATGTTTTCCCATTATCTATACATTATTTAAAATGACACCATGTGTATTTTACACATACAGCTTTGTGCTCACCACTGATCACTTTTTAGTATTATGACAGACCTACCTCTTTCATATAACTTCTTCCTTGTTACATAATAAAATGTGATTATTTCTCAAGTAATTAAAAGTGGCTTGTTGAGTTAAAAGGTGATCCTATGATTCTGAATTTCTCTTCAGAAAAATGATAACAGCTTATGAAAAATGCACGGAATTACTGTATCCATTAACACTATTATTGATAAACATATTTAAGTGCTGATACTTTAGGCAAAATTTGTGCCTAGTTGTTCAATTTGCATGATTAACAATAGTGACTTTGAATATTTTTTCTAGTAATTTGTGTAATTATTCCTTATGAGAACTGCCTTTATCCCCCAACCCTTCTTTTAGGAAGGGAGAGTAATCTTTCTAACTCATTAATTTGTATGAGATCCTGATGTTGGTAAGATTATCATCCTCTTTTTTCTCTTATCATGCTTTTTCCCTCTGATGCTTCTCATTTATGTACTTATTTTGAGAGTGAGACAGAAAGAGAGAGAGTTTGTGGGGGAGGGGAAGATAGAGAGGCAGAGAGAGAATCGCAAGCAGCCTCCACAATGTCAGCATAGAGCCTGACTCGGGACTTGATCCTATGAACCCAAAAATCATGACCTAAACTGAGATCAAGAGTTGATTGTTTACACAACTGAACTACCAGGCATCCCTCCTCTTACGCTTTTTAAAAAAATTCCTCTATGGGGGTGCCTGGCTGGTTCAGTCAGAAAAACATGTGTCTCTTGATCTCAGCATCATGAGTTCAAGCCCTACATTGGATGTAAAGATTACTTAAAAATAAACTCATAAATAAACAAACAAATAAACCTTTTATGATTTAAAAAACACTTTATTTAGTGAAAGCTATCAATCACTTTATTTGAGACTCCTGATTTTGATATTATACTTACATGTATTTCCTAATTCAAATTTAGATAACTATTCATCTACTTTTTAATTTCTTAAGGCTTCCTACATAGGATATAAATTTCCATGCATGTCAGTATGTATACATAAATAGATATGTGTATGTGTGTATATTTAATACTTCTAGAATGTGTTGCAATAAATGAACCAGTCATCTTTTTGTTTATTTTAGGAAATAATTATGCATTTTTCTCAGTATCAATTTAAAAATAGTTTCACTTATTGTAACTTGTGTCTTTAATATATATTGCATTTTTTCTACATGTGTTTTTCTCTCCATTTTCTACATTGTGTAATTGCTCTGTCAATTTATCCTGACACCCATTTCATGCTGTTTAAAACATTTCAACTCCACAGTGCATGTGAATACCATTTAGTGCAAACTCTACCTTACTTCTCTTTTATAATGAATTTGAACTATGTGCACTAAATCTAAGACGCTGTTTATAAGGGTAATGAAAGAATAACCTAATATTGATAAAATCCATAATAATTATCAACCTTGATCCATCAGTATTTAATCTAAGTCTGATTCTCCTTTTAATTTTGAAGAAAAATATTTCACTTTGTCCCATTAATATTGTCTCAACACCTTGGAATATGTGTTTAGCTATCGTAGGGCAATTTTTGTATTTCATCCACTTTCCACCCTCACTGCTCTGGAGTTAGCTGTTAACTTTGCCAAATTCTTTATCTACATCTGTGGCTCTACCAGATGTATGAGTAAGCTTGGGCTGCCATAACAAAACACTACAGACTGAGTAACCAAGGTAACAGAAATTTATTTTCTCACTGTTCTGGAGGCTGGAAGTCCAAGGTCAGTGCATCAGCATGACTGGTTTCTAGAGCTCTCTTACTAGCCTCCAGAAGACCACCTTCTTACTGTGCCTCACATGGAATTTCCCCAGTGAGTGTGTATGGGGAGAGGGAGTGAGCAAGCTCTCTTCTATCTCTCTCTTTTTTTATTTCTAGGAGAGAGAGAGAGAGAGAGAGAGAGAGAGCGTGAGCAGGGGAGGATCAGAGAGAGAGGGGGTCAAAGACTGAAACAGGCTCCAGGCTCTGAGCTGGCAGTCAGCACAGAGCCCAACGCGGGGCTCGAACCCACGAACCACGAGATCATGACCTAAGCGAAAGTCGGACGCTTAACAGACTAAGCCACCCAGGCGCCCCATTCTATCTCTTTTTTACAAGGACATCAATTCTATAGCATCACGGCCCCAAACTTATGATCTCATTTAGCTTCAACTACTTCCTTAGGGGTTCCATCTCTGAACATAACCTCACTGGATTTCAAGGTTTCTACACATGAATTTAAGTGTTGGGGGTTGGGGTCACAAACATTCAGGCCATACCACCAGATCATTCTTAGCTAGAGCAATGTTTTACTTTACATATGAAATGTAACCCATGGCAAAATTTTCTGTAACACATTGCATAAATTGAGGTATGTTGGTCTATAGTGGATTACAGAATAGATAACCAAAATACACTAATCAGCACCCATGTAAAAGGCTTACCAGTGGTCTCTTGTGACATTTAATTACTCACCTTCCTTATGCATTCTTCCAATGTATTAGAGCTTATTTTAATTCCTGGAAGTTGAGTAAACATTCATAATGTATGTGTAAACAATTATTCCTGAAATGCCTTTCTTCTAGAAGCGTGAATAATCGAAAGGTTAATGTGAAATCTAATACTGTTCTCTGTGGACCAAGCCACTATTACACTGTGAAACTCTCACAAATTATCCTCTTCCACTGAGAAGCCTAACCTGCTCTTTGACACACAACCCTTTGGTCTGACTGTCTTGTGTTCTAGTTGATTCTGTAATCAGTCAGAGGCCAGACACATGTTTTATTATAAGAGCAGAGTACATCTGCTCTAGGGATCAGAGAGAAAGAAAGATACAAGATTTGACAGCCATAGACTTCTAGAAATAGACTGGGCTGAAATGAAAATTTTTGTAAGCTTGAGCAGTTAGTGTTATGGCAGTCAGTTTACATCTAAATATCAGAATCTCCCCCAGAGACCACTCAGAAAAAGTGATGTTTTAATAAGATTCTTGCATGTTTGCATTGGTTCAGCCAATAGGCAGCATAGCAAACCCCAGATCGAGGTATGAAATTTTGTCTTCACCTTGTGTTAAGGGAATATCAATTAGGTCGAAAAGAAATTAAAATGTCAGGCCTTGATAACACAGTATTAAGTGATAAACTGAACTGCCAAGATAGCAAAGCCATTATGTTAACAGTATTGTGCATTACTATGACTTGTGTTTATTCCTGTGCCTCACACATTTTATTCTGCTTGTGCCTTCTAGTCTCTGAACCCTTAAAATGATTAAAAGCTGTAATTCTTCCTTAAATATATCTCCTAAGTCACTAATTACATTCTCCAGACTCTCACATCCTTATTCATGTGACCACTGCTTGTATTTTACAATGAGACTATTCTCAGCTGAACAATCTCGCTGTAATACCCAGGCAAGGCCACACACACTCCACGCTAAATCACATTGCTAAATACTTTTTCCCTGGAACATGTTTTATCAACCACTTGAGAAAGGTTTAATTGTAAAGGTGCTAAGTGGGAATCCAAAAATCCTTTCCTTTTTCTTAAACAAATTTAAAGCTGCTTTGCTGAAAAGCATAAATGATGCCTATGGTGTGTGTGGTGGACATAACTCCAATCTCTACAGGTTTCACATGCTTTGACCCCCATCTCTGGTCACCTGTCCACTCCAGGGTATTTGCTGAAAGGTTTGGAATTTCTTTAATGCATCTGAGTTTTCTTATTTTCTTTTGAGTCAGGTAAATACCGTTCAGTTCAAAAATCTAAACACCAAACAGCTCCCACAGTGACCTCTTCATGAACAATCACTGTTTATTCCATAAATGAACCACACGTTCCCAGGAAATTAGTATTCCTTGGTTGTTGTCAAGTGAGGGAAAAGATTATTCTCTAGGTATTACAGTGTAAAGGATACACAAATCATAACCACAAGAATAATACTATTTAAAATGTCGACAGCATTTCACAATACTCCAGATAATTCTTGATCTTTGAATATGGGAAGAATATGGTTGAGTGGTCCTATAAGTTGCTGTATTATCTTGCAACAGATGCTAAATTATTGAGATTAATTCAGTGTCATAAAAATGCATTCTTAACAGATGACGAGTAGCTGTCACACACTTACTATCTATCTATACCAAGTAATAGATTCATTGTTGATAAACACATTATCTAGCTGCTAAAAAGGTACACTGGCATTCATTATTAAGCTTGTGTTTATTCTGTAACACCCATGATGACTTGTATGAAGGAGCTGAGAAATGGAAGGATTTTAGAAAGACCATTACAGAGAGGCATTGAAGACATCATGCAATCAGTATAGAGAAATGTTGCTCAGATGACCTTGGTTCTAGACATTTTGTCAGAGCAAAGAGTAGGGTATTGCTACAACACTGTTAAATATTTCGACCAGTTCATTAGGTCAGTTTCATATGGGGAGGATGGGTAGAGCACTGAGACCAAGGCAATTGAGCCAAATCTGCCTTTTGATTAAATTAATTAATCAGTTATTTTTCAAAAGTGTTGCTCTCCTTGTTGATATACCTCTTACAGCTAACTGAGGCCATGCTGAGGTGGCCTACCTGATCTTCTATGCACCAATCCCAGCATTACTTTCCACAGACATTTCTAAATTAATGGATTTACCTCCATGTAGCTTCTACACCTATTGCTCTTGTCATTCTCTTTTACTATAAATACATGGACTCTCATTACATCTTGGTCCATGTAACAAATTAGATATGCTGAAGACCAAGGTTCTTCATGGGCATTTAGAATTTGAAATATCATAGTAAGTCATGTTTTCTAAAAATTAGGAAGGTAATTGACTTAAATTGAAATAATAATTTTCTTTCACTCTTTTTTTCTGAATACAATTTAAATCATGAATATTATAGAAAATATAGAAGTTCTGTAAAACATTTTAAGAATCAATCATCACTCCAGAGAAAATGATCACTACAGTGTTGCTACATTTGCTTTCATTGTTTTTAAGAATCCCTGAAGGGCACCTGGGTGGCTCAGTCATTTGAGCGTCTGACTTCGGCTCAGGTCATGATCTCACCGTTTGTGGGTTTGAGCCCTGCGTGGGGCTCTGTGCTGATAGCTAGCTCAGAGCCTGGAGCCTGTCTTCGGATTCTGTGCCTCCCTCCGCTGCTCACGCTGTCTCTCTTACTCTCTCTCAGAAATAAATTTTAAAAACTTTAAAAATTTTAAAAAAGGAATCATTGAGACTATAATATGTAGAACATTCTCTCACTCCAGTTACAATAAAACTTTATAGCACAAATACTTCCCCATGTAATTATTATTTTGCTTTCAACATAAGATGTTACAAGCACAAAATTTTTCATTGGGTTTATAGGCTCTAATTTATTCACTTATCTTTATTAACATGATATAGTTCTATAATAAACATGTTAGAGTAGCATTTTTTTAATTTCAACTTCTGTGTAATAGTTTTCTGTGAGTAGATCAGTTTGTGTTTGTGCATTAAAAATTATTCATGGGTGCTGAGTTGCAATTTGTTTTCTCTTGGGTATTTACATTTGGGGAAAAGATTATTTTTTATATTATTAATAATGTCATTTATAATCATATTTCTTGATACTCTACTGATGATAGTGTGATTCATTATCACTCCAGTATAGTGATTCATGTATATATGTGTATATGATTCCAATTCCGCTTTAACTGTTACTGGCTTTGGACAACTTGTCTACTGAGACAGGAGAGTAATGATACTTCGATCCCATAAATGTTCCTCCTTCTCCGATGTTCATGTTTGCTTCACAAAAATTATTTGTTCAACATTTGTATCTCATTTTTTAAATCCATTATTGTGTACCTCCACTAATTTTGACCTACATGTTAGGCATTCTTATCCTTACTGTTCTTTCAATTATATTTCTTGTCATCCAACCATGGGAAATAAATGGGCACGACACTTTGTACCAGGAACCATTAATCTCATGACCTGAAGCTTTCTGGAGACTTAGCACAGCATTACAGGTGCTCCTCTTTCCACTGGAAATACCCAATAATGACTACCACCTTATACAAGGCACTTTACATATATGGTCTTGTATAGGCCTTCACACTATACAGGAGATGATGAGGTTGAAGGAAGTTTAATGACTACTGGAGATTTTGTTAGATTCGTATTTTTGGATTATTCTTACTCAGTTTTCAAATCAAGAGTTTATTAGCATACTTAGGGGAATTCAAAATTTTTCCCTCCCCACCCCAGTTTTTCTCCTTCATATTGTTAATGTAGTAAAGTGCATTGATTACTTTTGGAATGTTAAACCAACCTTAAATTTCCTGGAATAAATCATGTGTTATTTATTTATTTTTTAACACTTATTTTTGACAGACAGAAAACAGAGCATGAGTAGGGGAGGGGCAGAGAGAGAGGGAGACACAGAATCTGAAGCAGGCTCCAGGCTCAGTGCTGTCAGCACAGAGCTCGATGCTGGGCTGGAACTCATGGACCACAAGATCATGATCTGAGCTGAAGTCAGACGCTTAACTGACTGAGCCACCCAGGTGCCCCAAATCCATGAGTTATTAACATTTTTGCATATTGATGGATCTAGTTTGGTAATATTTGGTTAGGTGTTTTGTTTTGTTTGTATCTATGTTAGTAAGACACAGTGAATTGTCTTCTCATATCTTTTAAGGATTTTATCAGGGTTTGGAATGAGGCTTTCTCTGGCCTCATAAATGTGTTGGCAAGAGTTTTCTCCTTTCTTTTGTGGTAAGGCTTATATAGACTTGGTACTATTTCTTCCCTAAATGTTTAGAAGGGTTGTCCAATGAAGACTTAGAAGTCTCTACTTTTCTTACTGGAAAGACTTTTGAGTGTGAATTACATTTCTTAAACAAAGCTAGATATATTCTATAAATATTCAACTTTTCTTGCGCCAACTTTGGTAAGTGGTGTTATTCAAAGATTATGAACATTGCATCTAAATGTTCAGATGTATTGCATGATTTTTGTCTGCTTGTTTAATCACTTTGAGAGTGTCAAAATATTCAAGTGAAATTTAAGAAAAAACTTTGTCTTTTGGTTCACCAGTTGTTTCTTCGTAGTTTTTGGTGCTACCTCTATATCTGCATATATTTTCATTATTACTTTCTTTTTTCATTAGCTAGATATATCAGAATATAATATCCACTTTGATATTGCAGTTTCACTTCAATTTTTTTCCTGATAAGAAAGGTGATTACATGATCTTCCATGATATTGACCTAAAATACATTTTTTCCCAATTAACAAATCACTTGTTGATATGATTTTAATGGATCTTGTATAAAATTATCTGAGAGTCAGTCTTTACATTTGTGAGTTGGATTTTAGTCCTGTACAATTACATGGTCATTGTTATTTTTGTTAGCTTGCTTATTTATATATTTATTTACTTATTTATTTATTTAGAGAGAATGCATGTGTGCATGAGCCACAGAGAGGCAGGAGAGAGAGAGACAGAGAGACAGAGAATCTCCATTACCTGCATGGAGCCTGATCTCATAACAGTGAGATCATGACCTGAGCTGAAATCAAGAGTCAGACACAATTGACTGAGCACCCACGACCCCTGTTAGCTTTTTCCAAATAATGTGCCTCTGTGCTGTGTTTTTCTTTGATTTTTATCTTTTTTTATATTTTCTTAATTAGAAAATAAACTTTTCTTCAATTAGTTTCAATTTATATATTCTGTTTTTATCCATCTTTTAATCTTCTTTATTTCTCAACTTTTACAGGCTCTTACATGTTTATTTTTCCTAATCAATCTATAAAAATGTTATATATATGCTCATGCACCTATATCTACTACTTATTTTTCTATTATAATCTTTTTTCTACAAATAAGAAAATTTCTTCAGCATTTTTCACTACTAGTCTTGTTTCCTCCGTGTTTCTTTCCCATTCCCAAACAAGTTTTTCCTGGTATCTGTTTTTTGTCATTGCTTTGGTTGACATGACAATTCCATAAGTTATTTACTTTTCATATTGTCCATATATATATATATTTTTTTTTTGCTTTTTGCTGGAGTAATTTCTTTTTTTTTTTTAATGTTTTATTTATTTCTGAGAGAGAGAGAGACAGCATGAGCAGGGGAGGGGCAGAGAGAGAGGGAGACACAGAATCCGAAACAGGCTCCAGGCTCTGAGCTAGCTGTCAGCACAGAGCCTGATGCAGGGCTAGAACCCATAAACCGTGAGATCATGACCTGAACTGAAGTCAGACGTTTAAGCAACTGAGCCACACATGTGCCCCTGGAGTAATTTCTTGAAAACTCCTATCAAAGAGAATTTTAACAAGATGACATTTCTGAGACTGTGTAACTTAGAAACCTTTATTTTTCAAAAATGACAAATCATAGACATACATTTTAGGTTCAAAGTCATTTTTTTCCCTGACAGGCAGTTCTTTTCTTTGTAGATGTGTTTTCCCTCAGGAAGTTTTTAGAATTTATTTTTTACTTTTGATGTTTTTAAATTTAATTTAGTTATGTTCCCAACTGTTCCCACCCTCACCCCCATCTCTATGGTTCAGTTTTGTTAAGAAACAAAATTTAACTGAGCACATTTTAAAGATCTTAATTGCTTTATTCAACAATTCATGAATCAGGCAGCATCACTTCTAACAGACAGAAAGGAGCTCTGAGGAGCTGTACAAAATGAAAGACATGTATATGCAAAAGGGAGCAGGACATGAAAGTTATACAAGCAAAAAATGGATTTGTTGTGGCAAGGTCACTTTCCTTCAAGGGAGGGCAGGTGTCTATCCAGCCAATTACCTCACTAGTGCCGATGAGGTGATTCCTGACGACTGGTCTGAGATCCCATTTCTGTGAAGTCCAAAACTGTAATTAAGTCCTGGATTGGTGACACAAAGCTTAGCATAGTGACTACATTTAGGGCTTGCTGTCTTTGTTTTTAACAGTATATTATGAACTCAAATCTGCAGTCTTAGTTCTGAAAAAATCTTGGTCATTAATTCTTCAAATAATCTAATTATTTTTTCTCTCCTCAGAGTATTATTAAATGGATAGTAACATTTCTACTTATATCCTTAGTATCTCTTACCTTCCCTTTTCTCTCATTATTTATATTTCTTTATCTTTGCCTTCTGGAATAGCTCCTGAACTCAATGGTATAGCTTACTAGTTTGTTCTTTAGTTGAATTCATCTGGCCATTTAACCCTTCAATAAATTAATTTAATTCTTTTTTATACAATTTATTTCTACTTGGGTATTCTTTAAGATAATTTTTACTTCATATTTCGAATATGACTCCTTAACTTTATAAGGCTACTGATAATCCTTCTGGAGATTTTAGGGAGTTAATGCTTCAGAACAGAGAGACTAGAGTATCAAAATATGAGCTAAATCACTTTCATTTTTCCCTCTCCGCCCACTCTTGACCGACCTTCTCCCTCAGGAATTTGCGGGGTTTTTTGTACTACCTTATCCAGTACTGTTGTTCTTTCCTGGAAGGAGAGATTTTTACTAGAAGCATACTTGTATCTGTTGCTAACCATTTCCCACCCAGCTTGGCTTGAGGGCTTCTCAAACTTGAGTGCTCAGTAGAAGCTCCTGGCAAGCTTGTTAAAACAGATTAATTGGCCTCCACTTCAGAGTGTTGGTTCACAAAGGCCCTACAGGTTCAGGCCCACGAGTTTGCATCCTAATGGATTACCCCATATTCTCTGGTTTGAGTTGGGCTAGTCTTACTGGATTTGTTTCTGTTTGCTTTTTAATTTTCAGTGCAAAGGACAGAAGCTTTGATTCATTGCAATGATGTTTGGGTGTGGGGAGAAAGCAAAACAATATGAGACTACTGCCCCAGCCTCAGCTCTGGACCACCGGGGAGTTTCTCCCATGTACATACCTAATTATCTTTACTCTCTCCAAAAGGTTTTTCATGGTTTTAATGTTCCTGTCCATAGTCCATCAAATTCCTTGTTTTTCTGTGGCATCTCCCTGTAGAGAAGATTTCAGCAATCTGTGTTGGTTGGTCTTCTTCTCAGAAACCTGAAAGTTAATGTAACTTAAAGGAAATCCTGAAAAAAAGCCATTTAATGCCATGTTCATATATCCATATGCCATTCAATTACTTTGATAATCACTTGAATTTAAAACGGTCTTTCCTAGCTATCTGTAACTACAGTAATGTAAATTCAACTCTGTCTTGCCTACATCAAACAATGTATTTCAGTGACATTATTTCCCTCAACATCCTTACAAGCCTTTTGTCATTAATGTCAGATTGGCAAAATGACTGTTCTATGTTCTATGTAAGCCGAGGAGTGATGATTTAAATTGTTTTGAATACATCACTTTGAGTAATTTTTAGATTCTAACATCTGTACTAAGAAAACCTCTGAGTCCTCTATCCATACATTGTGTAGATAGGACCCTGTTTAGTTACTTAGGTTCTAAAAGGACAGTATTAACACCACCACCACCACCAACAAAAAAAATACATTTTTCCAGAGCCTGAAAGATTTTGCCAAATTAGTGACAGGATTTCAAAAATTGAAAACTATTGGAGTCTTTTCAGAGACTGGAAAATAAATGACATGGAAAAACAATACATGACAATGAGACAGATGTGAGCTCATATCTGGTAATGAAGGTCCATAGACCACTTATTTGGTGGGTTGGACTAACATTTACATTTATGTCAATTGTGTGGATTATAAGGAAAGCATCCCTTGTTGGGGTGACAATAGCAAGATACAATGCTATAATGAAATCTAATTGTTATTAGCTATTGCACTGGAATGTCAATGAGGGGCTGCTTTGTTCAAAAGCTGGCATTGGCAAAGTTATTAAATTGGTTGGTTCATCAGGGAATACAGTACATTAGTGAGGTATTCAGCTGTGACTGAGTATATGTATTAGAAAGCATGCCTTTGTAGGTTTCCAACACCATAAATCAAGGTAAGATTTAGTACACAACACTCATAGAAAGGGGCGATCATATATTTTACAAAGTTTAGCTCAAGTAAGCTAAGCCTTCAATCATATTTGAGTTAGTATTTCATTTTTATAATTTGCTTCATAATATTGTCATGTTTATTATATCCAATTCCTGTACAAGAAACTTTATAAGGAAGATGAACATGATAACTGACTGATAAAAGAATGATCCCCACAGATTTCTATTGAGTTTCCTCTGTGCTTGGTAAATAAATTGTATTTTTTGACTTTTAATTATATATGCCTAAAAAGTGATCATAATCAACCAACTTTGCATTTATTTCCCAGGGTGCTTCCATAAGTAATTACTCTAGGTTATTAGAAATAAATCTAAATATTGTAAAATACCCTAAAGCTAGATGGAAGATGAAGGATTTTCAAAATGAGAGGACAGATTTTTTTTTTTAAATAACAAAATACGAGGTTTATTTTCTTATACTAGTCCAGCTTAAATATCTCCTTTTACTTTTATCAAGTCTTCTCTGGTTTTTCCAATCTGAATTAAGATCACTATTTTGGATTATATTACTTGCTTTAAATTTATTAGCACTTTGAACTCATTTGGTTCCTCTTAGAGTTTTTACATATTCATCTGCTCTACGGTTTTGTTTGCCTGTTGAGAGTAGGAAGCATGCCTGACAAATTTGAGTAGTACCTTCTCTTTCCCCTAATACACTAACAGACATTCTAAGTCTCAATATTTTTTGTAAGTAAAGTAATATTTATATGACATTGTTATAGGACTTAATACAATCTTATCAAATGGGTGTTTGGCTTAGCAATATTTATTACATCAAAATTGTATTCCATAAATATTAATTAATATAAGTAATTTACTATGATTAGAGTTATATTAGTTATCAAGCCAACATACTAACATCTCAATAGAAGATATTTTGGGAGGATTATAAAATCAAGTAAATAAATAATAAATATATACTGTATATGATAAAGTTCCCATGCATAAATTTATAAATAGAAGTGGATATATGTAAATTACATTATTGTATAAACATACCCATATACAGAGAAACAATTCAAATGAGTTCACAAGAAACACACACATACAAAACAAACTTTTTGGATTCAACAATACATCCTCATACAAGTACACATAAACACAGCATTCTTACAGTTTGTATATAAAACATAAATATGTTAAGAACAGTGTGATATGGTAGTGTAATAGCCATAAGATTTGAGAATTGAGTTCTAGACTCAAGTGGATAAACAATGCTTTAGGAAATTATCTATTTTCTCTAATCTTAAATAGCCTACCTTTTAAAAATATTTGGGGAGCCTGGGTGGCTCAGTCAGTTGAGCATCTTACTTTGGCTCAGGTCATGATCTTGTTGTTCCAGAGTTTGAGCCCCACATTGGGCTCTGTACAAAGCTCAGAGCCTGGAGCCTGTTTCAGATTCTGTGTCTCCCTCTCCCTAACCATCTCCCACTTGCTCACTCACTCACTCTCTGTCAAAAATAAACAAACATTAAAAAACATTAAAAGTAGTGTATGAAACTCTCTGATCTCTAAAATATCTGACCCAAATGGAAACATCTGGACTGGCCCAAAATCTGTCTAAGGCTACTGTTACTAGCACTGTGCTGGGAGCTCTTGGCATCTGTGAATGTATGGACATGTGCATTTATGGACATGTGCATGAGGTCAACATGGGTAAAGGTGTATTGAGGTAGGAAATACACAAGATACCTGCTGTCCTTAAGGAACAATAATTTTGCTGGTATATGTCCAGATGCATAGAACTGGCCCAATAAATAACATCATAGTTATGTGCCTTGTGTGTTAAGGATCTCCAGTCAGGCATCCCCTTTTGAGGAAGTGTCTGCCACCTAAACTGAGACTTATGGATAGAAGGAGTCATTCCTCGGCACCAGGGCATGGCTTTTGGGCAAATGCAACAAACTACAAGTGTGTGAGGCAAAACAGAGCTGGCTGAGTTTTTTTCTTTTGTTGTAGGTGTTACTATTTTGTCCTACATCTCTGTAGGTTATTGGTAGAAAATTCATAGGGACCCAGTACTCCAAAAATTGTCTATAACTAACGTTAAAATCTTAAATGATTTATGCATACTTAAAAAAAATTCGATCTTGCTTTAGAGAATAAAATAATAGAATCGTAGACCCACAACATCGGTGTCACTGTAGCCCCACACTTTCCGAAGTCTGCTCTTTGGGACTTTTCTGCTCAGCGTAGCAATCTCATGAAGCATTTACTTAAAATGACACTAATACAATCGATCTTTTCCATTATATTTAAAATTACATTGTAAAAAGGGCACAACTTCAAATGAATTACAAACACAAATTTTAACGTATTGGACACGCTGATAAGACGATTTTTGCTCTAGGTTGACTTTGTTTTCTCAATATGAGGGCTTCAAAATAAAACACTGCTTGTTCTATCTGTGCACATGTGCGCAAGTGCTCCACACAGCATGTCCTGCATGGTACTCATATTTACTTAGCCAGGTTGCAATTCAGTATTGATACTATTCCTAAGTAAGACCTTCTCTACATGTGTACTTGATAAAGTTCTGAAGATAAATGTCCTCCTATAGCATGCACGTGCCATAAGTAATTGAATTCTAGGTAAAGTTTGAACACAACTATTTGGTATGTGCTATAATCCCAATTAATAATAGATTGTTCAACAAGTAAATGCAACACATCAGTCGTCTTACCAAAACTATGTTCCAGAAAAATTTGAGGTTTTTTATTTGGTATACTCTGATTAGCCCTTGTGTTTATAATGACTACTCTGATTTGTTTTAGAATTTTCAAGCAACAAAACTCAACTGCTGGAATCATTTAATTGAAAACGTATATAAATTACAAATCATATTCTAAGTACTTATTCATACGAATTGAGATTTCTTAGAACTGTTCAACCAAAGCCAAATATACAAATAAAATATTTCATGATGCTGTTATGATCCTGTGATTCACATCTTTCAATTTTGAATAGTTGTGATTTACAACATTTTAATATTTTGAGGTTATTGTAATAGCCTGATTATTTAATTGAATGCTTTTTAAGTAAACAAATGTAATAAATTTGAAATGAGATGACTTTGTAGTTTTAAAGTGCTACTTTCTGTTTCACCTATTTGAGTTTCATAAAGGGAATGCTTTTGAAAATTTTGCATAATTCAACATCCTTATAACTCACTGAGCTTGATCACCCTACTTTTCTTCCCAGTCATGCTAAAGGTGAAGCAACTTGTGCTCAGATAGGGAAAGAGGCTATCACAAAGACATCTACAGACTACTAATTTTGTGTTTTGCTTGGTTGTTGTGTTTGTTTGGTTTTTAGTTTGTCAGGGTATTATTAACAATTTTATTGAGATATTATTCACATTCCATACAATTCACCCATTTAAAATGTGAAATCCTGGGGCGCCTGGGGTGGCTTAGTCGGTTAAGCGTCCGACTTTCGCTCAGGTCATGATCTCGCGGTGTGTGGGTTCGAGCCCCGCGTCGGGCTCTGTGCTGACTGCCAGCTCAGAGCCTGGAGCCTGTTTCAGTCTGTGACTCCCTCTCTCTCTGACCCTCCCCTGCTCACGCTGTCTTGCTCTCTCTCTCTCTCCTAGAAATAAATAAAACATTTAAAAATAAATAAATAAATAAATAAATAAATAAATAAATAAATAAATAAAATGTGAAATCCGGGGCTGCTTGGATGGCTGAATAGGTTGGGCATCTGACTTTGGCTCAGGTCATGGTCTCATGGTTCATGATCTGGAGCCCTGCACTGGGCTCTATGAGGACAGCTCAGAGACTGGAACCTACATCAGATTCTGTGTTTCCCTTGCTCTCTGCCCCTCTTCTGCTCATGTTCTGTCTCCCTTTCTTTCCCTCTCACTCAAAAAATAAACAAATATTAAAAAAATAAAATGTAAAATCCAATAGTTATTAGTATAATCACAATCACTAATCTACTTTCTACCTCTGTGGATCTGCCTATTTTGGATATTTCATATAAATAGAAGCCCTCAATATGTGACTTTTTTGTCTGGCTTCTTGTATTTAACATAATGTTTTCAAGGTTCATCCATGTAGCATCTATCAATACTTATTCCTTCTTATTGCCAAATAATATACTATTGTTTCTGTATTTCATATTTTGTTTATTCACTTATCAGTTGATAAATGTTTTGTTTCCACTACTGACTATTACAAACAAGGCCACTTTGAACATTTTTATATTTATGTATATGTTTTATTTGGAATATGGCTTTTTTTTTTTTTTTGGTCTATACCTAAGATAAGAATTGCTGTGTCATATGGAAAGTCTATTTTTAACACTTTGAGGGAGGGCCAAACTGTTTTTCCAAGCTGCCTACTATATTTACAGTCCTACCAGCAATGTACAAGGATTCAGTTTTCTCCTCATCTTCATCAATATGTGCTTTTATTTTTATTGTATTATTACAATTACTATTACTATTTATTACTATTACTATTACTATTCTGATGGGTGTATGGTAGTATGCCATCATGGCTTTTTTCAACAAATAATAGGGGAGTATACATTTAGTAATCTAGTGTCTCTGATGTACAGCAAATATTTTGTTCATATACACTTTTGTTGGTTGGGATATGATGAGTTATCTGTGGCTGTAACTGATGGAAAACTATGATATTAGAATAATCTTTGCAAAGCTAATACTCTTTAAAGCTGTTAATTTTACTCACTTAAGAAAATATAAATATGTTTATCATGCATTTATTTCAAGTAGCTGGACCATAAGAAAGCTAAAATATGATTGCGCATTTTTAGCTTATACAGGTGGAATCTTATTATCAAGCTTCAAAATCATTTAAATGAAGAACCAGTCACAATCATGATATCCTTGCACAGTGGTGATGGGTTATATCCATACAGTTTCTGCTCCAGTAAAATCCCATTTTAAGAAAATATTGTATGCTGTTCACTCACTGGACACTCATTGTAATGGGATGTCATCTGTATACCCAATATGAATTGTAATCTTCTGTCAAGTGGACATATGTTGAAGCACAGGTGACTTTGAGAAAGATTCTATACATGGTAACTGACCAGTGTATTTTGTTGGCTATAAAGCTCAAAAGAGTTCACTGGGTAGCAGTAGTTGGTAACCTATCAAAAACAGACAAGAATATATTCTAACTAAAGGTTTTTAAAGTTTATTTGCATGTAAAAAGACTATACAGAAATAGCATAAAATATGTGGTCTGTCAAGCAATGACCCACTATACTCTTATAACACCTTAAAAATGTAATCAGAACATTTGTAACACTGTATTTGTGTGTGTGTGTGTGTGTGTTTCACAAAAATCTGAGAAATAATTAAGAGTATAGAATCTATGGTTTATCTTCATTTTGCTAGCATTTAATACAGTCTCTGGCATGTAAAAGGCTCTCAGTTCTAGTTCATGAGTAAGGCTGCTGCTGAATGAAGACTATTCCTAGTATTGATAACTATTTCTTATTGAGTGCTCATTATATGTTATGGTCTTTGCACCTTATCTCACTAATCCCTACATGGATGTATAATGTCGACTCTTATCATCCCTTTTTATCAGTGGGAAAAAATGGGGTCAGGGAAAATAATGCTGAGAGGAAGTTAAATATCCTTTTGTCACGATGGATTTTTTGGCTTGTTTTTGTGTTTATGTATTGGTTTGTGTGTGTGCTTTGCATATACAGTTTCTTCAGAAAATATGGAGGTACAGAGTTAGGATCTAGCATGTATTTCAAGTTATAGTTAGTGGGGTTTGACCACATGGGAATTGATTCTATCCCCCATGTGTGCTGCTAGGGGAAAGAGAGTAGGGATGGATATATACGTGATTTTTTGGTTCAAGCATTGAGGAGGAAAGATCATGTCTTCTTTTATTTGCCTTTCTGCTCCAAACCCACATTACAAAGCTTGTCCAAAGCGAATACTCACTAAAGATTATTGATAGGCAGGCTACCTGCCACACATCGTCTTTGTTAAGTGAATCATAATGAAAATACTTTAGGTTATGATGTCTGCCCTTTGAGAGAAAGAGAATTTAAAGTAACCACAGCCTTTTTCAGCCTGCTGGAGATATGAATCTCTTGGCACCTATTAGCATAATCTACTTATGGGAGAGACATAAACGTAGAGCTGAAGACCTGCAAAATGATTTGCTGGGCACTATTGTTGAGCCTTAATTTAAATCACTTGGTTTTCTCCATTATTATTCCAAAGCTTCATCTGAATCCTTCTGATGCTAAATGTACTTTATAGGGACAATATATTTTCATAACTTGCAAAATCTTTAATGTAAGATTTATATATCTTCAGTGAGATGGATGAGAATAATTACTTTGAGTCTTGTTAAGTTCCTTCGAGCAATGCTGTTACAAATTTGTATAATAGAAAGAATTAAAATGTCACAAGATGTATTTCTAAATCTAACAACCTTAGCATTTAAAAACATTCTTTTTTTTTTTAATGTTTTATTTATTTCTAGGAGAGAGAGAGAGAGAGACAGCGTGAGCAGGGGAGGGTCAGAGAGAGAGGGAGTCACAGACTGAAACAGGCTCCAGGCTCTGAGCTGGCAGTCAGCACAGAGCCCAACGCAGGGCTCGATCCCACAAACCTCGAGATCATGACCTAAGCGAAAGTCGGACGCTTAACCGACTAAGCCACCCAGGCGCCCCTAAAAACATTCTTAAGCATGCTATTTCTTCAAACAAAAATCCACGGGTTGTCTTTGCATAGATTTACACATGAGGACAGTATGGATTTCCTGAAACTGTTTCTTAACTCCTGGAAATTCTGGGACCCAGATTTCAGGTCCATTTGCAGTGTGGTAGCTTTATGTGGAAGCAAACACTTCACCACAGTCCCAAGGGCACTGTGGTTTTAAGCAGCCAATGTGAAATCATGCCATTGGTTTCTGAATAAACTTGACAAGAAAGGACACAAATTTCAGTTTCCATCAAGAGAAATGCAATTCAAAATGCATACCCTTATAACAGTTAGCAGAATCAGCTTTTTATTCATAAGAAAGTTTTAGGTCAAAGAAAAGCTTTCCTTAAATGATATTCTTATCTAAATACAGATGCTGAGACTTACAGATGCATGGAAAGAGGTAATAGTTCCATAATATGGCATAATTGTATTTGTACTGAGTGAAGCAGCTAGAGTCAAAAACTCTTCTGGGTGCGTCATCGAGCATTTGGATGCTTGTTGAGCTACCATCTTCCTATACATCATTTGTTCTGCCTGATGTCAGTCTCATTTCTCTTACACTTAAGAATCCATTCATTCGTTCATTGCGTACTTACTGAACATATAGCATGCCAGGCACAGATCTAGGTTGTGCAGGTACAGCAGGAAGCAAAATGTATAAAAATCCCTGCCCTCCTTGAATGTATTTTCTTGTGAGGGAGACAAGATAAACAGGTAAATCACAGCCCAGCATTTGATCTTTTTGCACGGAGATGAACACATGTTGACGAAGCATTTTGAACAGAAGAGTGACAATGTGAGTCAGTTTTAATAGGTACTCTCTGGCTGCTTTGCAGAGTTCAGATCAAAGGTGAAACAGAGAGGCTACTATACTATACTAATTCAGTGAAGAGTGGTGGCCTGGACCAGGGTTGCAATGGTGCAAGTGACAAGAAGTAAATCAGGGTGCTCATGTTCCTTGAGGGTAGAGACAGCAAGTCTGAGTGTTGATCAGACCAATGCAGAGAGCTAGGGAAAATGCAAAGATTTCTTATGCAAAGAATCAAGGGGAAAATACACTTTTTATTTTCAACTCATTTTATATATAATCTCTATCAACATCTAAGTATGGATTATTTTATTTAAGTTAGATGAAGATCAAGAGATGAATTCTATATGATGATAAGTGTCTAGGTAGTCTAATATGTGTATTTTCATTTCCTTCAGCCTCTATTTAATTGTTTTGAGTTGTGAGAACAAACATGACCTTGCAGACAGCTTCACAGATTACAACCATTGTCTCACGTTATTGGGGAAGTTCTTTGAGTCCTGAGTAGAGACAACATTTTATTACAGATACAAGCTTGTTGGGGGAACACATATTTTTCCCTTCAAATTAAGGAAGATTGGTTGAGATTATTGTGCGTGTTAAGACTGTTTCAGATTAGGTTGGAGTGGGATCTATTGATTCTGCTCTAAGTATATTTAAAGGGATAATGTACAGTGTTGTTCAAGAGGAACACTCTGGCAGCTTATGGGTCTTAATGGTGCCTACACAATAAAGGAAGAGAAAGTCAATAGATTTCTGCCATGGCACAGGTGAAATGAAGTTTTATTACATAGTTCCCTTGAGGAAACTGAATTTATGACAGGATAAGTGTCCAGGAACACATGAAGTTAGATGTTGAGCAGTTGAAAGAAAGGCTATGCAAGATTTACTTTGACTCTTGATCCCTCATTGGAGTTGTATTCATAAGGAAAATGGAGAATGAGAGATGGTAATTTAAACGCCTCTTCTAAATTGAAAGAGCTTATTAAAATAACAAAGTAGTAACATTTCATATATTAACAAACAGGTGTGCTTCAAATATCAACAATTTTCAAAGACTCATTCATTTGTTCATTTTTCCTCTAACAGAAAGGGCTAAAGAAAGTAAACCTAGTTTGAAACAGAGGTTTTCTTGGACGAATTTAATTTTAAAGAATTAATAAAGATCCATATGGCATTTATTTTCTCAGTGGAATCAGATTTGTAATGTAATGTTGAATCATTCAGTGTTCAATCAGAGAAGCAGAACCACTAGCAGATTTTCTGTGTGTGTGTGTGTGTGTGTGTGTGTGTGTGCGCTAATATCTATCTATATATAATATGTGGATGATACATATGGGTCATATAGAGATTCTATATATAAAATCTTTACATATGTATCTCTATATATGGAATCTATATGTTTGGAATCTGTATATGAGTCTGTTTAGAATCTATATGTGTATATATCTGCAGAGGCCAGAGTCCCTTATGACAACCTAAATACCCCTCTGGCCCAAGAGTTGGGAAAGCTGAAGGATTCAGGGGACAGTGAAGTAGTTTCAGGTACAACTTTTGCCTCACAGCAACACGGAGACAACAGGTCAGTGACCATATGTGTAAGCCACTCCCTCACTCCTGCTCTCCAAAGCTCCTCTGAGAATTTCTATGGACCTTTGGTAACTGAAATCATAGAAAAGAGAATTCTAGAAAATGTAGTGCAGCCTAGCCACCACACATACAGCATTTGGGCATGTAGGGCCAAGAACATGACTTAGGCTCAAGTCATAACTTCATTAACTACAGGATTTTTTTTTTTAAAGTTTAATGTTTATTTATTTCTGAGAGAGAGATGGAGTGTGAGCAAGGGAGGGGCAGAGAGAGAGGGAGACTCAGAATCGAAGGAGGCTCCAGGCTCCGAGCTGTCAGCACAGAGCCTGGTGCAGGGCTCGAACTCACAAACTGGAATCATGACCTCACCTAAAGTCTGACACTTAACTGACTGAGCCATGCAGACACCCCAATTAACTACAGTATTTGCATGGAGTCATATGCACTTTGTGCTTATTTCTTTAACCTGTAAAATCTTGTTAATAATGGATAGTCATAAAGATTAATGTAGAGATGTTGTGTGTTAAATATATTAAAACAGTATCTGACTGAAAACACTGATTTTATTTATTTATTTATTCCTTATTAAAAAAGACAATGGCCATAATTTGTTTCTCAGTTGATTTTTAATATAAAATAAGATTTTTCTAAACAATACATAAACTGGAGTTAAAATATTCCTAAAAACTCCTAAAACATCACTCAGATGTTTTAAACTAATTTAAAAAATTAAGCCTTTCATTAGTAAGGCTAAAACATCAGATGAGAATTTTTCAAAGTATGACTAATAGGAAACTATTTTAGTAAATGGTATTTAAAACAAAAACTTAGAGACCATCAAGAGGATCCAGATTTATCATTGTTTCTGGGGGAAAAATAAGAAGGATAATTTGTTGTGAGAAAAATGTCTAAGGAAAAAGATAAAACCCACAGATTCAGTCATTAGATTGAACACACACGAAGTGGGGAGGGGGTGTTATAACACACATGCAACCTGAGATGTAAAATGTATACGCAGCACTAAAACACCACATTATAGATTCACTTCTCTCCATAACCAGACTGACACTCTGTGCCAATGTAAATACAGTTATTAAAGCTCTTGGTGCAGCAAAAAGCAAAGGAATTCAGAAAAAGTGCTATACTCAGCTCTCACCTGGCTATCTCGGCAGGCGGGCTGGGCTTGAAAGCCCACAGCACTGACCCACATCTTCCAAGAAAGCAGTGAGGGGATGATTTAACCTGACAGTCTGGTCACAAGGGATTTTCGGAAGATCAAAGCCTGAGGACCCAGCAGAGCTGGATAGAGAAATGAGAAGTGGAGGTTTAAAACAGAGACCTAGTAGATCTGAACTAGAGGCAGGGTTTTTCAGAGGTGAAGATAGTCCCTTGTCTTAGTCTCTATGGGCTGCTATGGCGAAACACCAGAGACTGGTGGCTTATAAATAACAGAAATGTATTTCTTATAGTTGTGGACCCTGGGAAGTCCAAGGTCGAGGCGCCAGTAGATTCTATGACTAGTGAAGGCCCATGTGCTCATTCAGAGATGGCCATATTTTGCTGCATTGTATGGAAGCAGAAAAGCCAGCTGAGTGTATGGATACAGATGCACGTAGGGTGGACGTGCTGGGGAGAGCCTATGGAGGCTCTTTGCTGAATGGCTGTCGGTTCTCCGTGGAATATGAAGCTGAGAATAAGGATGGTATTGAGTCTATGGACATAGTAGATAGTGCGAGAGTGAGGGAGAGAATGGGCTAGAAGAATATGGCAGATTGCCAGACTGCAGTGTGGGCACGGGAAATTAAAGTGTCCCGGTCATAACTGTGTGGGCTATGAAATGTAGATAAACTGTAGTTGGGGGTCTGGATTTAAGCAAGCATCTTGCAAAATGAGCACAATGAAATGTGGGGCTGGAGGCAAGTCAGTGAGAATATATGCAAAGGAGTGGGCGTGACTGATTATCTAAGCAAACAAAGAAAGAAGGGAAGTGGAAAAAGGGAGGGAGTGGGAAGTGAAATGAAAAGACAATGAAAACCTGAGAGATTTGTACATTGCAATGAGGTAGAAGGATTATCTCTGTTTTCAAAGCTTGTTATTGGTCCTGTGGCCCATTTGGCTTAGTTATTTCATCTGCCACATGTCTTCAGCTTCTTTTTATTCTTCCTGGCACTGCTTTATTTCAGGTTATCATAATCATTATTCCAGGGACATTTTCCTTGCCTCTAATCCAGTACTAATCAAAGTATGGTTCACAGACCAGCAGCATGAATATCACTTGGGAGCTTATTAGAAATGCAAATTCTTGGGCCTCAACTCAGGCACACTAAATAAGAATCTCTAGGAGTGAGGCTCATGTGATTCTATATGCACATAGCATGTGAAAATGAGTGTCCTTGCTGCCACCCATTCCTGCACAGTTATCCAAGGGATTGTCCAAATGAGCAAACCTCATTATGTCACATTGCCTCTCAAAATGTTTCATTGGATCATCTTTATGTAAAGCTTAAGATCTAAAATTCCTTACTTAGTCTATTCCCTTACTTCCATCTTATGTTCTAGCTTTTTGTTTTTCCATGTTTCCATGGCTTAACCTCTGCAATTTTGTTTGCCCTTAACGGGCTTCCCTGTCTTGTTACACTGACAGAAACAACTAGGACTCAGTGTTTACTTTTAAGCTGACACCTTTCCTGGTTGGTTCCCCTAGCTCAGCTTAGGTGACCTTCCTTCTTTGCTTCCATTGGACTGCATATAGACTTCTGTTTTAGTAGGCATGACATATTCTCATTACTTTTTGCATTTTATTACTCTCCTCTGGAAAGAAGGGTCCTTGATAGTAAGGATATTTTTCTTTTATCTTTGTAGTTCAGCATCTAAAATAGTTATTAGGCATTCACTGTATATTCTTGGAGGATGAGCGACTGAATGAGTTATTCCAGAGTGAAATGGTTTCTGAATTCAGATGCTATGCCATGTCCACATCTGATTCACAGCGATTTATTATGCGCTATGCACAGCCAGAAATAATGAACAGTCTGTTTATAGAATACATTTCTTTGTACCAGGCCATTTATGACTATATTAAATAATAAAATATTCATAATATTTTCATTCTTCATATGTTAAAGCTAAGCATTTACTAATTTTTCAATAGGATTGTGTGATTTGAACGAGTTATTTCTCTTGAACTATATGGGATTTGCCCCAAGTATTCAGATTCTTTCCCCAAGAGTACTCTTGTGGTCCCTAGAAATATTTGCCCATTGCTTTGTCAGGGCCATACAACTAGTTTTGTGGTTATATAGCAAGGTTTCCAATTTGAAGAACAATTGAAGCCATGATGGCGACTCCATAAATTTCATATTCTGGACAGTGGAGCCAACCAGGCACATTCAGATTTGTTATGCAGTTCCCTTCATGTGGCCACACTAAACAAACACTTTATTGTTAATCTCCAACAGCTGAGCCAACTGACATCGTTAAACAAATGGTAAGATATTCTTGGGCACAGGAGATATACATTAGCAAACTTAGTTATTTTGGAATATCTGTATCCAATAGGCTAGCTTAAGGAATTATTTGCATTAATGTTGGTGAATTAACAAAATGCTCTGATAGGTAAACCACCAAAGGTTTTAGGTTTAGTTTCAATACTTTTGGTTCATGTAATATACTTTTCAAATAGTAATGCAGACTCATATTAGCCTTGAATTATTATAGCAAGTGTGTGACTTCTTTAAGAAATCAAATTAGCTTATACTCTTGTTAAAAAGGCATATGTAAATTATGGGACAACGACTTGTTTTGGAAGAAAATTACTAATTTTATGAAGAATTCACATAGCTTCCTTATATAGTATTTTTGCAACACAAATTCATTATTAATTTTTTCTCAGTTATACAGAAATTACAACCAAGGTGTACACACTAACTTGAATGAACCTGTGGAAGACCCTTTTACAAAGTTGCATACCCCATGATTAATACTCACGAAGATCCTCTGCTTGACTTTTTGAGATCTTGCCTGCGGTAGATTATGTCAGTACTCACTGATATCTGTGCCCTCTCTCTTCACAAGTTTGATTCCATCTTCCAGTATCCTTATTTAGTTCCAGTCAATGCAGTATGAATGGAAGTGATATGTACCTCCTTCAGGCAAGGCCCAAAGAACATCTCTACCCCTCTTTTCCTGTCCTCTGCCTGAAGGTGCAGGATGCTGAGGACCTAGAGGAAGCACCAGATTCTGAGCTGGCTCCACGGAACAGACCAATACCCACCATCCACCAACCCTCTTGAATTGCAATACAATTGAGAACCTTGAATTGTTTTAAGCCACCAAGATTTCAGGATTTACTTTTATAGAAGCTAGTATTATTTGCCTTAATTAGAATCATTGGAATCTACTCTCTATAACCAAAAGTTAGTTTTCCCCCACTCTTGACTCTTCCTCAGGTACAGTTGAATGTCCAGGCCCTGTGTGGCAAATCTTTTAGACAATAAGACAGCAAGAGTAAAATTGTGGACAGGGATTAAGGCAGAATACAGCCAAGCTTAGCCTGGAGTATGTATGAATTTCCAACATACTTATCAGCAGGCTTACATATGGCCTCATGGTGAAATGAATGGAAAGTTAAAGTGGGGAAATAAATCTTGCCTTAAGAATCTGCATATGGCTTAGGTGGAAGTGAAAAGTCAGAGACTAAAAAGACAAACTTTCTTCTCACAGTGCTTCTGACATCAGGTGTGTGGGTTTTCCTTCACTCAAGCAATTCTGACACTGACTTCCCAGAGTTATCCAGGCCTCAGGACTATGTCCCATTTCAGATCCCAACTTCAAGATCAGAGTCCCCAAGTTACCCATACCTCTGTCCAACTTGCCTACAAAACCAAGGTTTCCATGACTCCCTCCTGAGATTCAATTATTTGCCATAATAGCTCATAGAACTCAGAGAAACACTTTATTCATTTTTATTGGTTTATTGTATAGGATTATTTATTGGTTTATTATATAGGATATTTCAGGGATACAAATGGACAGCCAGATGAAGAAGTATATAGGATGAGGTCTGGAAGTATCCCATGTGTGGAAGTTTAGGGCACACCACTCTCCTGGAGCGTGTGGATATGTTCATCAACCCAGACTCTCCAAACTCCTTTGTTTGGGGTTTTTATGGAGGTTTCATTCCATGGGCATGGTTGGTTAAGCCATTGGCCATTAATAATTAGCATCCAGCCTCTCTTCTTTACCCAGAGTTGGGGGTGGAGCTGAAAGTTCCAGCTTTCCAATCATTAGTTGTTTCTTTAGTATCCAGTCCCCATCCTGAACTACCTAGGAGCCAACCGAGAGACATGTCAGTAGCATAAACTCAGATATGGCTGAAAGGGTCTTATTATAAATAATGGAAGATACCCCTCTCACCCTTTTTACTCAGTGAATTACAAGGGATCTTCATGTTAGGAACTGGAGGAAAAGACCAAATATTTATTTCTTATTATATCACAGTATCACAGAGACAATGAGGGGAAATTTTTTAGAGATTTTTGAATTATAGGGTTTTATTCATGAAATCAATATTTCATCTGTTCATATCCTATGTAGCTCAATCATATTTTAAAAGCTCCCCTCCCTCATCTGTAAGGATGAAAACAAGTTTCCGATATTGGTCATGTTCTCATGTTTAAAATTCTTCCATTATGCATTTGATAGAGGTTATATGTTGTCTGTCTCAGGACACGGAAGAGAAACTGGTAGTAGGGATGCATCATAGGGAGGCCAGATAGTGGCTAATCCCCTAACATCTTGGATTATCATCATCAGATTATTTTCTCAGGACAAGAGATAAAATCCAGTCATTCCAGTTTTGCTTAAAACCATAACAGCTAAACAGAAACCCTCATATTCAAAGTTTATTTTTTCCTCTTAAATGTACATATTAGCAAATACTTGTTTCTTAGTAGCAATGTATCAGTGCAGTTTTGTTTACTTCACACCAAACTTAATTAGAATTTAGCAATATATGGATTCAATTTGTTTATTCTTTCATCCAATCCCAAGGTTATTGATCCCTAGTAACTGGATCCCAGCCTTCAAGGGATTCAAAACTTAATGGAGTAGACAGGCATGTGATGGATGGTTAAGTTAAACACAGGCTATTAAGCTAGCACGTAGGATGTGCATTTAACCCAGACTAGAAAGTTGGAGGGCAGCAAAGGAGAGGATTTGTTTAGGAGATCGTTAGCATATAATAGACAAGCCAATCAGATAATTCAGACAATTATATTTTATAACATGCTTTTTGTAAGTATAACTCCTTCATACTAATAATATGCAGTAGGAAAATAGCTGAGGAGAATTCTCTTGTTTAATCAGAAGCCACTATGAAAATCATGCCAGCAAACTTGCATTCACTATTATCATTTATATACAGGAGCACTATTAAAAACCAAGTTAGGCTACTATGAATAGGTTGGCTTTTCACAGTTTATTCACTGTTTTGTTAAAAATTCCATTTAGAATGAAATTTATTTAGATGGTAATTGCAATTAATTCCTAGTTGTGAATCACTCCTTGGGTTTCACATTTTGTTATTATCCTGGAAAATCATCAGCTTTGAACTTGATCTAATTCATTTTCCTAACAAATATTAGTTTACCTATGTAAATGGTTAGGTCTACCCTCACAACCAATTTGACTGACTTGATTTGAAGTTAGGGAAACCTCTGATTAAATCTCTGCATTTCCCAGATTTTATGTTCAGTTTTGAAGATTCAGAAAGGTAGAAGATCCATGGCCCAAGTAGTACTCAGGCACAAATTTGATTATTGTGTTTTATGTAGTATGAAGGATTGTTCTTGAGTAATGAATGAATGTGTCAATCAGCATGCTTTAGGTATCCTACTCAACACATTTGCACACACACACAAGACTTACTCACCTAACAGAAGTTTCCCTCACAAGGCCAGTTTTGTCTTACATTGATTTTCCTAATGGCTGAAGGGTGACTTCTATTAGCAGCCGGGGCTGTACGTTTCCTTGTATGTCTGGAAAGGCTGAGAAAATAAAAATGTTCCTGTCCAGTATTCTAATTAAGGAAGAGTTCTTTGATTTCACCTGATTGGATGGTCTAAATCGCACATCCACACTTAATACTGCTGTGGTTAGGAGAACATAATCTGCTGGTTATATTCCTGTGAAGCACATGGGCTCCATGACAGACGAGGAGTGACTTAAGGTTTCTTCTGGAAGGAGGAAAGGGTCAATATATGTTAATCATACAACAAAAGTATGCACCATAGTTTATTGCCTAGTGTCCCAAACTCACTCAGGCTCTGCTCTTCACTGCATTTTTGGTTTATGTTTTGTGATTTTGTTTACTTACTTTTTTATAGTCAATGAGTAGTAATACATATAATGATACTAAGAGAGGTATATACAATAAAATATGGCAAGAAAATATGGTAATAAAAGGATAAGAACTTTTCTTAGAAAAATACACTAGTGAAATATATTACTAGCTATATTAACACGTGTGCTATCTTTTGGCAAGTATAAATTTCGATATCTTTCTACACATGTATATGCACATAGAAGAGTGACTCGATAGATATATGTATGATGAAATATAAAGAACTAATTTATAAGAATAAGATCATACTTTACACGCTCTGTTTTAAAAGAAGTGTAGCTTTGGGACGCCTGGGTGGCTTAGTCGGTTGGGCGTCCGACTTCGGCTCAGGTCATGATCTCGCGGTTCGTGGGTTCGAGCGCCGCATCGGGCTCTGTGCTGACTGCCAGCTCAGAGCCTGGAGCCTGTTTCCGTCTGTGACTCCCTCTCTCTCTGACCCTCCCCTGCTCACGCTGTCNCTCTCTCTGACCCTCCCCTGCTCACGCTGTCTCTCTCTCCTAGAAATAAATAAAACATTAAAAAAAAAAAAAAAAAGAAGTGTAGCATTGACATCCATTTAAGTGACTGATTGTGGGATAATTGACATTCATGGTTGGTAGGTTTCTCTCTAGTATAACTGTGTACTTACATTCCTACCAGTTAAGCTGTATGTTGAGTCAGATAGGTTTGGGGCACTTGGGTGGCCCAGTCAGGTGGGCGTTCGACTTTGGCTCAGGTCATGATCTTGAAGTTCGTGGGTTCAGGTCCCGCATCAGGCTCTGTGCTGACAGTTCAGAGCCTGGAGCCTGCTTCAGATCCTGTGTCTCCCTCTCTTTGCTCTTTCCCTACTCATGCTCTGTCTCTCTCAAAAATAAATATTAAAAATTTTAAATGTTTTCTATTTATTTCTGAGAGAGAGGGAGAGAGAGAGAGAGAGGGAGGGAGGGTAGGGGAGGGTCAGAGACAGAGGGAGACACAGAATCTGAAGCAGGATCCAGGCTCTAAGTTAGCTGTCACCACAGAGCCCGACGTGGGGCTTGAACCCATGAACCGTGAGATCATGACCTGAGCTGCAGTCAGAGGTTTAACCAACTGAGCCACCCAGGGGCCCCCAATTTTTTTTTAAAAAAGTTAGGTTTGTTCCCAAACCTGCTTATGCAGATATAGTTGTTATTTTAATGTTTTAATGAACTATATATGGTGGATGAAGAGGTTGAAAAATATGAGTTCTATAATGGAATGTTTTTGAAAGACTTGTTACAATTAAGTTGTCAGAAATTTTTGTAAAATTAGTGTGTTATAGACAACTGTAAAACATCCAGATACTTTTAAGAAAAAAATTAGAAAGATTTGCAATCAGACTATTTTGCAAATATTTTTACTGTTAATGTGTTGTTCTTCTTTAAAAAATGAAATTAAAAATTGTAGAAAGTATAGTTTCTACATTGTGGTATGATTATTTTGAAAGGAAAATTTTGAACTTCAATTAATGAACATGTACTCAAAGAAGAAACATTCTATTCAAATAACTAGTGAGCAGTGAGTAGTGAAAATATCTTCCGGTTAACATAAAAATGTTAAGCTATGCTTTTCATTCCCTTTTAACTTAGTATTTTTTAACTCATTGGTCAATTGCTTTACCTAATACTATTTTGTTTTAAAATTAGGAAATTAAGGGGCGCCTGGGTGGCTTAGTCGGTTAAGCGTCCGACTTTCACTTAGGTCGTGATCTCGCGGTTCGTGGGTTCGAGCCCCGCGTCGGGCTCTGTGCTGACAGCCAGCTCAGAGCCTGGAGCCTGTTTCAGTCTGACTCCCTCTCTCTCTGACCCTCCCCTGCTCATGCTGTCTCTCTCTCTCTCTCCTAGAAATAAATAAAACATTTAAAAAAATAAAATAAAATAAAATTAGGAAATTAAAATAAAGTTAAGATAAACTAAGTAAATTTGACTTCATTTTAACTGAGGTAAAATAATTTGAAGAAAAACATAAAAATGCTGAATTTTACATAAATACTTTTTATTACATGAACTCTAGAAACTTGCTCACAATTTTTAAAAAAAATAAAAATCATTAAAATATGATCAATTTAAACTACATGTTTCAGTGGCTCCTGGGTGGGTCAGTTGGTTAAGCGTTCTGCTTTGGCTCAGGTCATGATCTCCTAGTTTGTGGGTTCAAGCCCCGCATCAGGCTCTGTGCTGATGGCTAGCTCAGAGCCTGGAGCCTGTTTCAGATTCTGTGTCTCCCTCTCTCTCTGACCCTCCCCTGCTCATGCTGTCTCTCCCTATCTCAGAAATAAATAAAACATTAAAAAAATTGTTTAATAAATAAACTACATGTTTCATTTTTATAGTGTCAGTTGATACTTTGTTGTGAAAGACATGATGATTAGCACTTTTTTTCTTCCTATTTCTTTCTCTTTCATTTTCTCCTGATTTTGTCACTTTATTCAGCATTTATACAACATACTGTGTCTATAAATTTCTTATCACTTTGTCTAAGTGTTATATTTAAATGGATTCAGTGCTGACTTCTAGCTCTTCCACCATGGTGTCTCCATCTTTGTGTAGTTTATGTCTGCTGAATTTCTCCATTGGGCAATTTATTTTTTTTCTCAAGAACCTATGTGCAACATTCCCTGAAGGAGAACAGAATATTTGAATACCCCCCTCTTGCTTTTTTGCTCAAATGACAATATAGTAGGAAATAACACAGGTTTACTGAATTATACTTTCCATTTTGAACTTTGTAAGTAGTTTTACATTGTCTTTTAGTAAAGAATATTTCAAGGGAAAAGATTAGAAAGACTATTTTCTCCTTTACAAGTGCCTTTTGTTTCTGCCTATAGAATAGTAAAATGCTTTCTTCATCTTTGATGCTCAATAAAAAATTAGCTAGAGTATATTTACATACTAGTTGTTGAATGATAAACTTTCCTGGTGTTTTATTTATTGTACCTTTTCAGTATGTAGGTTCAATGCTTCCTCATTTCAGGGAATTTCCATATATTACCTTCCTCAGTTGGGTTTCTACTTTGAGAATAATGATAATCTTTATGTTCAACCTTCTTTGTCCCCTTTCCATTTCTATCATTTTCAGTTGTTTTGATTTCTCTGTCTCTTCCTTTGAATTTACTCTGATTATTTCCTTCCATGACAATAATTTGATATTCAAGGGCCAGCTTCATCTATCATGGATGCCATTCATTTATTAGATCTGAGTGGAGTTGTTTTGGCATTCAGTTTATTTCCATCCTTTTTATTCTACTGTTATTATCATAGTACTTTTCCTTTTGTGTTGAATTCATATATGTACTATTTTTATCTTTTGCAGTGGCCTCTGTTTGTTTTATGTATTTTGTTTGTTCTCTTCCCCTCAACATACATCTCCTCCTGCTTAAATATGTTTGTATAACTATCATGCAATTGTTAAAATCTTGTTTATCTTTGAATTGGGCAGCTCTGTCCATACCTTCTATTTACTTTGATATAATGTGAATGAATTCTTCTTCATATTTTAGTCATCTTATCGAGGATATTTTTTTTCTTGAAACTATAATTTGAATGGTAGAAATTAAATTTAAACTAGTTTTATATACCTGGAATCATGAAGACAGGGAATGAATGGGGAGGCCTTGGATGAAGCTAAGATCAATTCTTTCTTCTCTTCTTTGAAATGATATTAAATGATGTGTCCTAGGGACAGCTCTTCTAGTTAGGTAGGGATCCCCCAAGTCAGCAACACTGATCCCCCAGCCCTTCTCCCCCAAGACATCAATCCCTCTAGGCCTCTTCCATCTTTACCAAAGTCCTATATTGAGATGTAAAATTTTACAGTCCCAAGAACTATGGTCATTCGTAAAATTATTCCTGCTTAACTACTTGCATTCTTAATACTTCTCTCTCCAAACTGAAAATATTATTAAAGTTGTCAGTGTTTAACTGACTCCCTTTATTTTCTTAGTAGTGCTATATTCAGTTCTAGATTCTTCCTGTGTGTCCTTGGCTGCCACTTCTACATGTTTATGGTTATTTGCTGCTGGTGAATCTTGGCAATTTATTTTTTTATGACTGGTTTTATGCTTTTTGCAAATTTGGGAGAGAGAGATTTTTCAATATTGCTTCCCTTTGACACTTTAGCCCCCAAGTTCTCTGGTTTCTAAAGTAATCTGTTCATGACAAAAATGAAATAAAGAAAAGAAATTGAAAAGAATGAAATAAAGAGAAGTTAAGAAGAATGAGGAATAATTAAAGGTTGCATGATGAATTTAGCAGTGGTTTGGATCATTGCTATGACCGAGGCAATGTCAGCCAAAAGAAATCTCTATGGTCATGGAAATGTTACACATTGTTAAAGAACAAAAATTCAACTGAGTAAATTCAAAGATCTAGTTAGCTTTATTAAGTGATTCATGAATCAGCATCTCATCTAGAAAATAGAAGGGAGCTCCAAGTAGTTATACAAAATGGAAGGTTTTTATAAGAAGGAGGGTGGGACAAGAAAGTTATTAGAGAAGGAAAATAAAGATTATTCTAAGCAAGGTCACTTTCCCTTAAGTGAAAGGATAAAGGGTCTTATTAGGTGATTTATCCCATCTTCCTTTGAGGGATAGAAGAGAGTCCATTTGACCCTTTTTGGTGTTGATTAATAGATTCCTGAATGCAGGTTAAGACATATTTCTGGGAGAGGTTGAAACTGAAACTAGGTTGGGTATTAAGCCTCAGTCTGTTGACATGGCATGGATAACACCATTTGGGGACTGCAGTTTTCTTTTCAGCAGTATGGTAGTCACTAGCCAAATGTGGCTATTAAGCACTTGGAATGTGACTGGTGTGATTAAGAAACTGAGTTATTCTATTTTCCTTTAATTAATTTAAATGTGAACTAAATAGCCCATGTGTCTAGCTTCTACCATATTGGAGAGCTCAACTGGTAGCTCTCACATTTTATATGCATGACGAGTCCCTTTGCATGAATTGCTGTGCTCCAGCAACAGTGATTATTATTCAGTAGTTCTAGGATATGGCTAGTGATGATGATGCTGTCTGTCCAGGGTACCACACTTTGAAAAACAGCTCTAGATAACCAAGCTTTCTTTACAGATTAAGAACACACCATTCATAAGACTGTCAGAGCAAAAGTACCAGTTCACGAAAAATAGTGGTGTTTAACAATAGAGATTCCCAAGAATATCAGAACATACCCTCCAATAAAAGATAAAACACTACTCTTGGTTCATTCCTCATAGAAAATAACTATTTTGACTGTGTCGCATCCCTGGTGCCCTGTGATTACAGAGTTTCAATGCTATAAATCCCACTTTGAGTTTTCAAAGAATTTTAAAAATTATTATTAGGTTTATTTCCAAACAGAAAATAATGATAGCAATACACACACACACACACACACACACACACATGATTCCTCCATGGCATTGCTAGATATTTTGTCAATAACTCAGTGAAGGCACATCTTTTGAAGTTGTGGAATCTTTTATTTCATACATACCCATCATCATCAACAATGTAGGGATGATAATTATCTCCTCCCCTCACATCTACTCCTAACACTCTGTTGACATTTCATGTTGCTGGACCACATAATTCAGCATGGCTCATCTGATACAAACTAGGACACTTTATCATGTTCATACCCAGAGAAACACCCAGCCCTGTGTTCCTTCGATAAATAAAATTGGCAGCATTTTCTCCCATTGAAATAGACTCACCAAGTAGTTTTATTCATCTAACACATTATCATTTGCCATAAATCAGTTGGATTTTGGAGCCATTTTCCAGTAGCGTTTTGTAGAGAGATTCACTGCAGCTCTGATATTTAAAATGGGAATTTATCTGGCTTTATTAAAATGTTGACAATACACATGGGGAAATAGAACCAAGATAATCAAGACAGCTATTTTGAAGGTTTCATTTAGAATTTTTTTATCTTTAATTATATGACAGATCTCATCAGTTCTCCTCAATAGTGTTGATGTGTCTTATCTTTTGTATTACTGGGTTGTTGGGTTTTTTTTTCAGCTATCATGTTTATTATTATCTGAGTTTATTATCTAGTAGGCTTTCCCAACTCTACCTATGGATTTGTACTCATTATCTTGGATTTCTATCTTATTACAAAAGACACACCTAGTCCAGAAAAGGGTCAGAGATGAGATTTATTTAGGGCAGATTTAAAATTTTTGCAGCATGACTACATGAACTACTTTCAAGATTAAATGACAAACAATAAAAATTAATTAGCTACATTGGTAAATAATTAGAAAATTAGTGGAGAAGAATCATTAAAAACTTATAAGATGTGATTTTAATTATATAAACTGCAGGTTTAGATAAATTTATTTTATAATATAGCTACCTATCAAACACACTAATCAAACACATTAATTTTCTGCCTTCTGGCATAATGTCAATTGATTTCTTCCTAAAAAAATGTTGTCAGTGTTCATAGGCTTTTCTAATTATTAATATATAACCTAAAAATGTGTGTGCGCTAAATATCCTTTAATCAATTATGAAGATAATATCTTTTAGGCTTTTGTTTCTTTGTTGTTTCTAAGTAACTTTATTCCCTCACTTCCTATAATTTTTTTGATATCTCAATCCAACTACCCTTCTTTGAGGGCAGTGACATAAATGCAGTATGTGTCTGTGTGTCTCTTTTATTGACTTATCCCTAGGATCTAGAAAAACATATGATAGGAAGTAGAAAGAATAATATTATGTGAATAACTATGAATCTGATGTTATTTATCTTTTAAAAGTTAATATAGTCACAAATCTTATGCTTTCTAATAATATCTATAAATAACTCATAACACATTTTTATGTTTATTTATTTTGATGGGTTGGGTAAGGGGCAGAGAGAAAGGGAGACAGAATCCACACTGCAAGCATAGAGCCCCACATGGGGCTCAAACCGATGAACTATGAGCCCAAATCAAGAGTCAGACGTTTAACCAACTGAGTCACCCATAAGCCCCTGATAATACATTTTAAATGTCACTGTTACATGGCACTGACATCGAAGAATATAGTTCAGAGTGAGTACAGTTACCAAGATTTCATAAACAAATTTCAGGGACAAGTGACAAATTTGGAAAATCACTTGTAACCTATATTAAATATAAAAGACAAAAGCCACGCTTTATAAAGAGCCCTTAGAATTTGGAGAGAACAAAAGGATGCTTTAGAAAAATAAAGAAGACATATAATTAGGATATCTATAGATTATAATATAAAAACCTAAATAGGAAGCGCCTGGGTGGCTCAGTAGGTTAAGCAACCGACTTCAGTTCAGGTCATGATCTCAAGGTTTGTGGGTTCCAGTCCTGCGTCGGGCTCTGTGCTGACAGCTCAGAGCCTGGAGCCTGCTTCAGATTCTGTGTCTCCCTCTCTGACTCTCCCCTGTTTGTGCTGTCTCTCTCTCTCTCTCGGAAATAAATTAAAGAAATTTAAAAAAATAGAAAAAAAAAAGAAACCTAAATAGCTCAAACCCAACTGTAATCTCAGTTAAATAAATCCAAGTCCTAACAGTGACACAGCAAATTTTGACCCATGAGATTGACAAAATGTGAAGAAGAATAATATCTAGTGTTTCAGAGAGTATGAGAGAGACAGGCACTGTCATATACTATTGATAGGAGAGTAAATTGGCTCAACTATTTCAGAAAGCCATTTGTCTGTTTCTCAAAAATTAAAATGCTCAATTCCATTAACTGATTAATTCTAAGAATCACTCTTGCAAAGACTTTCAACTGGTGCTTCCTTGTCTGTGCAAAAGGCTTCTGAAATATTGTATGTAATAGTAAAATATTGCAAACAACCTCAGTGTCAATCTTTGGTCACATAAATTATGTGAAATCAATAGAATGGATTACTCAAAGTCATTAAAAAGTAAGAGACTCTATTTGAAAATTTTTCTTTTCCTGAAGAGAGTTGAAAGACAACAGTATCTAGTTACAATTCTTTTATTTTTTTGACTGATAAGATATATACACATTAATATATTTTTATAAGCCCATGTATTTTTATCAGTGTAAGGAATAAATCTAAAATGGTATCCTCCAAATTGCCAAATATGATAACCTTTATGAACTGGAACTGGGTAGCTAAGTGAGGGATTTTCACATTTTTATTTATCTTTTTTTTTAGAATTAGCCTGTATTATATTGTAATTCTTAATTTAATGCCAATAGCATTTTATATTCCACAGGGTAGAACAGTATATTACCCATTATTTTATTTTAAGAAAAATTATTTAAATACATGTAGTTTTATCTAAACATGTAATATCATTCTTTTGACCCAACTGCAATAGCATAGACAGTCAAATTGATTATATATATCATATCAGTAACATGCAATATACTTTTTTTTAATTTTGCATTAAATGATTAACTTTAAGCCTTATAACAAAAATAGATTTTAATTTATACCACTGTAGACAATTGACATTTCTTTTTGCTCTATTTCGACCAGTTCTTTATTTTAGAAATTCTTCAGCTGTTCCTTCTCAACACAAAGTTTATAACAGTCTATAAAAAAATCTCACCGGAACAGAGCCAGTAAATTATGATGAAAACTTTTATAATTTTCCCATTTTTCTCATCCCACACATTTTATTATTTTAGTGATAGGGGTGATTGCAATAAAACTGACTAATTGTAGTAAGCAAAACTTGTCTTTTAAAACTAATGAAGTTTCAGCAAAATAACAAAATATTAAGGGGAATCAATTTTTTTAACTTCAACTGTAATACAGTTTTTCAAATTCAACGTTGAAATCAGGAAGACTATTTTTATTACTTAAACTTTATTGTCCTATTAAAATATTATTTCTGTATATTAACTATCCTCCAGTGATTTTCGATTTGATATCAAAACCCATTTTCTCTGAAACAATAGTGATGACACTATTCAGAGCTAATGATACATTATACACTTGATTATCAATTTTGTTTTTTTTTAAGTGAATGTGAAAATTGAATATGAAGACAATGAAAATGGTCTTCATTGCTGTGATTTCCTTTCCATGATTTTAAATCAGAGTTATCAGATAATTCACTTTCTCCCTAGAAAGATTTAATTAGTTACACTTGTTGAAAAGTTTGACATAGTTCCTAGATGCTTTATATTTAAGGCTATTTGATAATTAAATATCATATTATAAAAGCCCTTCTTGCTTCTGAATTAACTTATTAATGGATGTCGAATTAAAAATTATAAAATTTAATGCTAACTGGTGAATATTTCTTGAGTCTTGACTAATAAACAGTTGGCATATGAACATTCTGGTTGAAATATAGGACATTTTTACTGGTGAATACATTTTTCTATTTAAAAATTTTTATGCTAATATAATGTAATTGGTTCCATTAAGCCATTAAACTATAAATTGCATTCCCCTAAGGTCATTTTAGTCTTTACACATGGTTAAAGGCATTCATCAGTTATATAAAATTGAGTGCTGTCAATGAATTTTAGTATTGAGTAGGGAACTGCCCAGTAGACTGAATAACTAAAACAAGTAGAGAAAAAGCGAAATACAACTGACCCTTGAGCGATGCCAGGGGCAAGGATGCTGACCCCTCACACAGCTGAACATCCACTTAGAACTTTTGACTCCCCAAAAACTTTACTAATAGGCTGCTATTGACTGGAGCCCTTATAGATAACATAAACAGTAAGGTTAACATATAATTTGTATGTATGATATACTGTATTCCTCCATAAAGTAAACTAGAGGAAATAAAATGTTATTAAGAAAAGCATAAAGAAAAGAAAATATATTTACAGTACTCTACTGGATTTATTAAAAAGAAATCTGCACATAAGTGAACCTGCTCAGTTCAAGCTTGTATTGTTCAAGAGTCAACTGTATGCTAACACCAGTCATGCATTTTTAAAATTGTCTCACCCATATTAAGTAATGCAATTCTTATAAAATTATCTGGATCCTATTATTATTCCCATATTAGAGCTGAAGAAACAGGCCTGAAGAGACTAATTTGCCCAGTGCCATATAGGTAGTAGGGGATTAGTCTCTGAGTTCAGAGACTGTAGCTTCACAAGCCACATGCTCTGACTTAACCATTAACCTGCACAGCCTCTCTGTACAAATTAGTTTTGAGTGACTGAATTAGGCACTTGGAATCAAGTGACATGTAAAGTTGCAGACACAGATGGACCCAAGATTTTGTAACTTTAATTTGCTACCAGAAACCCAGTTGACAGAAATTCTGATTCCTCTACTTACTTAACACGTTAATAGAGCTACACCAAGAAATCTGATTTGGTTCCCTTTTGCTGCCACTTGGCATTAAACCTTGAGAAGATTTAGCTGGTTTCTTCTAAACTCCTGCCAGATGGTTAATGCCAAAAAGGATAAGCTTTCACATCCAAACCACTGATGCTTTTTCTCTTTAAAGAGCCCCTGTCTTCTTGCATTTTTGTTAGAATATGCACATTTCATTTAAAATATATACCCTGGGTTTTGGAGTGAACCTGGTACACATTTGTGACTGCTGTCTTTGGTTTCAAAAGGCCCTATGAAACCAGGAGGAATCTTATCTAAGGTGACTACAGTTTACAACAGAAAAGGGAGCAAAAAGAAAAGGCAGAGGAAAAAAGAAATGGTCCAAGCAGCAAGTCAGCAGAGTGTATCAGTCCCACAGACATGTTAAGAATGAAAACAGGAAAGGGCACCTGGATGGCTCAGTCGGTTGAGTGTCCAACTTCAGCTCAGGTCATGATCTCATGGTTTGTGGATGCAAAACCCATGTGGGGCTCTGTGCTGACAGCTCAGAGCCTGGAGCCTGCTTCTGATTCTGTGTCTCCCTTTCTCTGCCCCTCCCCTGCTCACAGTCTGTCTCACCCTGTCTCTCAAAAATAAATGAATGTAAAAAAAAAAAAAAAAAAAAGAATGAAAACAGGAAGATTGCTTTTAAAAAAAAAACCCATCAGTTTGTAGATTAAAATATGTGTTATTAGTAATGAAAAGACCTCTCAATTACAAGTAATACCAAAATAAATTTTAAATGACTTTTGTATTGTCCAACATATTGTTCTAATATTCTTCTCTATGAACAATGAATAAAAGAGTAAAAAGGGAAATTAAAAAAAAAACAAACATCAGGCACCATTGCTCTCATCAAAAGCCTAACATTATCTTAGTTTTTTCATCCCCTAATTTCCTTGATCTGATGTCAGAACCATTAAGAAGCCGGAGGTTCACTTTGGTAATGAAGGTGGAGTGTACCCACTTTCTCCTGGTTCCCTTTCCCAACTCCCCAGCCCAAGGTGTGATCCTTCCTCCCTGCACCACAGCCACAGCCACCGCTAAACATGGATTTCCATGGCTTCCACTCTTGACCTCCCCCAAGTTTTACTCCATGACCCATTTTAGAGAACTTTACTTTAGAAATGAGACCATATCATGTCCCTGCTTATTTTAGTAAAAAACAGAAAAACTGGTGCATTCCCACAGACCTTAAAAGAAAATCCACACTTCTTTTCAAGGCCCAATGACTGAATAATCTTGCCTTTCTCTTACTGCATCTCATTTTTTTACTTCCACTTCCTCTCCCCACCCCATGCTTACTTATTTCCAGTTGTATGGTCCTCTAGTTGTCCAATAAGCTGACACATTCTCTTGTCTCAGGGTCTTTGCACTTTTCTGGAATGCTTTTGTCTGGAATACCCTTCCTAAGCCCTTCAAATGCCTACCTCAATCCTATTCAGATGTGTGCTCAATATCATCTCTTCAGAGGAAGCTTTGCTGGGCAGCAATTAAAAGAGGACCCCTATATTCCTTCCTGTTCCTATTTATATTTTTTGTGGCCAATGTAACAGACTAAATCATCTCCCTTTCCTATTTGATTGTGTGTGTGTTGTCTCCTCCACTAGACTGTACACTTTACCAGAGCAGGGTCCCATTCTGCCTCATTTGGGCTGTGCTGAGCTAGATTCTGGTTGTATATAAGACAAAGGGTAAATGTCCATTGAATAAATGAAATTGGTGGTGAATTAGATCGAAAGGAATAGCCCACAACTGACACTATAGATGATTAATGTATTCTTTGCATGTTCATTAGAATAGAAAGATAGGCTGGAGAAAATGACCCCCCTGAATGTATGGATGAGGACATAGTAAGACAAATAACTGTGTTTGTGTGTGTGTGTGTGTGTGTGTGATACTCAGTTTTGTCCTCTCATGAAAATGCACATTGAATCTGATGGTCTTCAAGTTTAATCATAACATGGCTATAATTAATTATAGGAGAATAGATTTGTAAAAGCAGTTAAAAAATAAATACACACAATCCTGAGTGTTCAGAAGTTGAAATTTTAAATAAGGATGCCAAGATCCTCAGTGTCAGATTAACTAAAGATATACTCTGTGATGTGGCTGTCAAATTACATGGTTAAGTAGTCTTTATAATTGAAATGCTTATACATAATTTGTGTATCATCATTTGAGGTGATAAACCTTCAGCAGCAACTGAAATTATTTTGGTTAAAAGTGGACCTGTCTTTTTGGAAGTTAAGATAATTAAGTAGTAAAATATGGCCATTTAATACATGTTATATTTATATGGTATTTTCCTTTCATTTAAAGTCCAATAAACCTGTTCCAGAAACCTTTAGAAGAGAAATTTGTAATAAACTGACATCAAAATGGCCATTGTTTTTAAGTGTAGTTTTTCTTTACACTTTGGGCTGGGCCTTGAGTTTGTAGTAATTACCACAAAACTTAATTAAGACTTAGCAAGATTTTAAGGAGGAGATCATTGCATTCATGTTCTTTCCAGCATTTATAGCCATATCATTTACATCCCCTCCTCATCTCATAAACCCTTTCTGGATATAATTATGTAGGGAGTATAAGAATCTTTGCAAACTCCTCCAAGAACATGATCATGATTTTATTTTAACTGCCACAACCAATCAGATCGAAAGAGCAACTTATTTAATGAACACAAAAATCCATAAAAATAACACTGAAATTACCAAACTCATTATTTGACAGAAAGAGGAAAATAATACAAATAAATAGCACGATTAAATAGTAAGAGGTAATGAGGATCTAGGGATCTAAGAGTATCTGCAAAAAAGGCTAAAGCTGACTTCTGCAAATTCACTGCTGTAGTGAATTTGCAGCCCTCTCTACATCTTCACCTTTGTTCACTCTGTGCCTTAGACTCTATCTGCCGTACTTACCATGGCGTTCACTTCCCAGCCTTCTCCTGAACCCAAATTCCACCACCTGTTTAAATAATTAATTCTTTTCAAGGATCTTACACTGATATAACTGCTCCACTATTGAGCACGTGTTTCTAAGATATAACTTGGTACAACTTCACTTGGTTTCTCCCTCCTCTCCTACTTTCCTTCCCTCTTTCTTCTATTATTTCCATCTCTTTGATCCAGCTGTTCTCTCAAAATGTTATCCTTCCTGATATATATAAGATGTGAAAGGCTATATTTCTTTGTTGCTTTTCTTTTGAGTGGAAATTAGTTATTAAGCACTTTTCTGATGCTGAAATTAGTAGGAATTGTGATTAATATTGTCTGTGTAGAAGGAGCCACAGGTATCTTATATCTTACTGGGGTGTCATCCCTCACTACTGGTCCATGACTGTGCTCCTTGAGGACAAAGGTGTATGTATGACAAAGAGATAGCAAAAAGCCAAGACTGTCCATTTTTGTAGTACCTTCATCCCAGATTCTTCAGGACCTTATACCATAAATCTTTTTTTTTTTCATCATGCAACCCTACTAGATCCACCTTCTAAGTTTGCATTCATACTCAGAACCCTGCTTCTTAAAAAATATAAATCTTTCCTTGACCCCATGATACAATCATTTTTCTCTTCTTTTTTTTTTTTTAATTTTTTTTTTAATGTTTTTTTATTTATTTCTAGGAGAGAGAGACAGCGTGAGCAGGGGAGGGTCAGAGAGAGAGGGAGTCACAGACTGAAACAGGCTCCAGGCTCTGAGCTGGCAGTCAGCACAGAGCCCGACGCGGGGCACGAACCCACGAACGGCGAGATCATGACCCAAGCGAAAGTCGGACGCTTAGCCGACTAAGCCACCCAGGCGCCCCTTCTCTTCTTTATCAAAAACACACCATCAATATTATCTACACTTTCTCATCCATCAGCTCAATTTGGCTTTTTTTCCTAAGTCACGGTTATGATACTCCTGTGGAAAGGCCATATATGGCCTCTTAGTGGTTAAGTTGTATGGTTTATAACCAGCTTTTCTGTCAATCAAAATACATTGTTTCTTACATTTTATTAGAACCAAAAAATGTTTAGAATTTTTAATAATTAAAATAGAGCTAAATTCTCTGGGACATTTTCAGACATGCTCATGTTCAATAGCTAGAAAACTTGAACCTGAGTTGACAGTGAATCTGTTCAATCAAATCTAAAGATATTTATTAACCACTACCTGCTGTATAAAAGGTGAAGCAGGAATATAGCAATAAATGAATAAGCCAAACAGTATTTTTCTCTAAAAAGATTATTATGTAGTGGTAAAAAACAAACATAAAGTTAATTATGTTATAAGCCAGACTGTGATGATAGAAGACAGAGAGCTAC
Source organism: Hyaena hyaena (assembly GCF_003009895.1). NCBI lineage: Eukaryota > Metazoa > Chordata > Mammalia > Carnivora > Hyaenidae > Hyaena > Hyaena hyaena. Next base: position 141,863 of record NW_024082432.1, read on the forward strand.
ATGCTAGGAGACTGCTGATTCTGCCTGAGAGAGAGTGTTTTCTTTTTTCTTTTTTAAATTTGTTTTGTTTGTTTTATTTTTAGTTTATTTATTTATTTTGAGACAGGCAGTGACAGTGCCAGTGGGGGAGGGGAAGAAAGAGAGGGAGTGAGTGAGAATCCCAAGCAGGCTCTGTACCAGAGCCCCACGTGGGGCTCGAACTCATGAAACTGTGAGATCATGATATGAACCAAAACCAAGAGTCAGACTCTTAAACTGACTGAGCCACCCAAGTGCCCTGCAATGGATGTTTTAAATTTCTTTTAATCCTTTCTTTTTATTTTCTTAATATTATTGACATTTGCATTAATCACATTTCTCAGTTCATGAAACAGTATCATTATGGAACTCTGCAAAGATCTCTTCTACTTTATGTATTTATTTACTCCCTGTAACGTCAATCTCCACCGAGGAAAATTTTATAAAGGAGATCAAGTATGTACTGGACCTGGTGGGATGAACTGGGAGTCCACAGTCAGAGGAAGGGAAGAATGCTCCAGGAGAGAGAAGGTGAACAGAGGAACGAAAAACTGATTGCAGCTTCAGGCTGGGGGTAGTGACGGCATATGTGTCTGGGAAGACAGTTGCAGCCAAGTTGTAGACGGCTCAGATTCATGTCGGAATTCTAGCAGAGGGACAGAAAACCTGAGTAACTGAACGAGGAGGGTTAGTCTGTAGGTGGTCCATTATTGAAATCATAATCACAGTTAAGATTTGAGGTAATATTTCCCACTGGTACAGCTAGAATAAAGCAGAGGTCTACCTGCAATTAATCTTTTCTCACATACTATTCCTATAGGCTTTATGCTGAAATTCTTTTTAAAATGCTCATGTTTTCCCTTTAATTAACACTTACCACTCCTAGAGTTTTTGGTTGCCTTCAGAAATAGGAGTGGAGTTTAAATTGTGTTCATTGCTAGGACTAAGCCATAATGGATCAAGTTGTCTGGAAGACGCAACTCCTTTAACTTACAGTATACCTTTTATGACATTCCCCCCTCTCTGCTCCCCCATCTCCCCTTCCTTCTCTCTGTCCTCTTCCTTCCTCTCTTGTTGTTTTACATTCATCACAACCATTCTCACCATCACTAGTGATGTGTTTTCCAGGTATTTTCTCCTAAACTGTATTTTTCCTTCCTTTCTCTGAATTAGTCACTATCAGGGTGAAAAGCTGAACAAACCTGCATTAATTATTAATGCTCCCGGTACCAAAGTTAATTAGTTTTCTTTTGTTGCACAATTTAAATAGACTGAAGTCTTACAAAAAGAAACAGCTTCTTTTTTTTTTTCTGTAAAACTGACGTGTATAAACATATAATCATAGTTGGACGTATTAACAATGTAACTTTCAACATAATCACATACAGAAGCTGGAAAGAGGAAGATGCTAAATCTTCTGTGACGACATTCGATTAAAATCGAAATTGAAAGGTGAGAAAAAAGTACTTGAAGGTGTGTGTGTGTTTGTCTGTCTATCTATCTACCTAGCTCTTCCTTTTCAGGTCACCCTCTATCTATCTAACCTCCTTCCTGACTTTAAATTTGTTTGTGATTCTCTAATTTCCTGGTTTCCATATGTCATATGTTATATTTATAAATAGCTGAGATTTGGGGCTTGAATTTGCTCTGATTTTTTTTATTATTCTAAAGAAATCAAAATTACTCTTTCATATTAAAAACATAATGATTTGGGACACCTGGGTGACTCAGTCAGTTAAGTGTCCAACTTTGGCTTAGGTCATGATCTCATGGTTCGTGGGTTGGAGACCCAGACTGGGCTCTGTACAGACAGCTCAGAGCCTGGAGCCTGCTTCAGATTCTGTCTCCCTCTCTCTCTGCCCCTCCCTCACCCATGGTCTCTCTCTCTCTCTCTCTCTCAAGAATAAAAATATTTTTAAAATTTAAAAATAATTAATAAAAACAATGATTTTTATGCCCAACAGTTACCTGATAACTTCCTTATATTAGTATACCTTTCCCCATTCAAGTATGTAAAGCAGTTTTCTTTTTATGTTTTCTTCCTAGCATTTGTGTTTGTGTGTGTGTGTGTGTGTGTGTGTGTGTGTGTGTGTTTTAATAAAAGCCTTGACTACTTTCGATCTGGGAATTTTTCTGGTCAGAGTTCAGACATCTCTTTGAAGTTAACATCTTGTGTTTTTGGAAGAGAGTTTCTACTCTTTTCTCGTATTTTTTGACCTCAGACCAGCTTTCAATAATGCATTAAATTTGCTGTCTCTAGCCACTGCCACTGACATTCCATCACTGTTTCTCTAGCTCTGCGGGGACTCAAACTCTTCATTACTCTCAAAATATTTTAGTAGGATTTATTAGCACCTAATATTTATAAATGACAATCAGTGACATGCTCTTTAGTTCCACGTGCTGTGTGATAAATAAATTTTCTATACATCAAAGGATACATCTGCTAAAGGATCAACTTTTTTTTTAATGTTTTATTTATTTCTGAGAGAGAGAGTGAGCAGGGGAGGGTCAGAGAGAGGGGGAGACACAGAATCTGAAACAGGCTCCAGACTCCGAGCTGGCTATCAGCACAGAGCCTCACGCGGGGCTCAAACCCACCAACCGTGAGATCATGACCTGAGCCAAAGTCGGACGCCCAACCGAGTGAGACACCCAGGCGCCCCCTTAAGGATCAACTTTTATCATACTTCCGTAAATGAATAACAAGTAAGAAGAAATCACAGTTACACAAACTGAGATTATCTGGAAACTTTCAAGGATGTTTCATATTTTTTATCAGCAGGTATAGACTCGGTTAGGCTGCAGTAAAATAGCAACCCCAAAATATCAGTGTCTTAAAGCAAGAAAATTTTAGTTCCATCCCCAAGTTTGCCATAGGATTGGGTAACTGTCTAGGAGCAGCTGTCTTCTGAGCTGTGAGTCAGCAGTCAAGACTCCATGATCATCAAGAGGGAGGTGGAGAGTTCTAGAATATCCACACCAATAATTTAAGGCATTGACCTACAAGCATTAAAAGTGACTTCCCCTGAAAAGTCATTCGCCGGAATTATTCACAGGTTTTCACTTTAGGAAAAGGCAAAAAAGAACAAGGAAGGGTAATTTCCTTGAGTAGCCATAGAAATTCAGAGAATCGGATATAGGTAATGACTAGAAATTTCTACCACAACATTACACAGTGAATCTCCATCTTAATGCTAACACTGTGTTAACTTTTTTTGACCCCATGGCTTTCAACCCCAGGAGGGAGATTAAATTATTAGCAAGTGTTAAAGGAAGAAAGAGAGAAAATTCATTATGGATGAAGCATTACAGGCCCGGTGAATGTAAACAAATTATCTGGGACTAGAAAAGTCATGCAAATACAAGGAAAATAAAGAGGACATATCAATTAGAGGGCAAGAGGCATTCTAAGAGCTTTTTAGAGAGAAGCATGGGAAAAATAGAGAAACAAAGTAGCAGATAGGAGATATATTCAGGCAAATCCACATGTGGACAGGGATTTCGCTGGAACAGAAACAAGGAATGGGCTATAGAGGTATATATACAGGAGGAGATCACCAGCACGTGTGTGAAATGAAAACCAGATGGAGTAGAACAGATGTGAATCCAAAATCAGTGACCAAAAAACAGATGTATGCCCCTAATAGGGCTATCTTGGAAGCTGGGGTGAATAGGAATCATGGTGGAGGAAATAAAGAAGTTTCAAAGAGGAAATTTTTCAGAACTACCGTACGTGCCCAAAGTGGACATACATTCTTTAGTGCATCTGCTTATAGTTTCAACTGGCTTTTCTTGTTTATAGTCAATGAAATGTTAGCCATCTGCCTGGTCACAGGATAGCCATCCCTAGCATCTTGTTCAGGGCTCCCCAATGGGAAGTTCTGAACCTGAGACACATTAATCCCAGCTTTCTACAGAGAACTTAAACACAATCCTGATGCTGTGGCTTCCATTTCCAACCTAGGTTCTCCCTTATACCAGCTAGTTGTTTAACACTTACTTTGAATAATTTCTTTTAATAAATCCGCTTTTGGATTATTGAGCCAGAAGCAGTCTCTGTTGCTTGCAACCAAAGAACAATAATTAAGACTACCCTCCCCCCAGACCCTCAAACACTGAGATTTCTGCACCCAGGTAATCTAGAAGCCTCTGGAAAATGAATAGCAGGTTTTAGACAGTAGACACAAGAGACACTTAAAAGAAGAATGAGCAGTATTTGATGGCTAAATTGTTTTAGCGAGGAAAATTTAAAAGAAAAAGAAAAAGTAATTAAGAGTTTTAAAATTAAGGGCATCCAAAGGATATGATACCATCAATAATTACAGAGAGTTAGCCTGTGGACTATTTATGGATAGTCAGTGGTATTTGTGTAAGTAGACTCTATTCTATAAACTTGAGAGTTACCTCCTCAACAATTCTACAAGGAAGAAGGGGACAATTTTACTTTTCCTCATAATCATGATTCCAACTACACCCAGCTATTTGCAGTTCTCTGAATATTTCATGCCCTTTAACATATTTGTGGTTGTGCCCACACTACATCTCCCTCATTGTGTCTCTTTCTCCATTTTCTGTCCTTTACTTCTGTCAGATGTCGCTCTGTGAAACCTCACAAACAACAGTACGAAGCATTGCAGAAATTATCGCTCACTACTGTCTTCATACAGTTCCTGGCCTCATATTTCACATGTCAAATTGCAGTCTACCATTAAGGTCTACTATTCTCTGTTCTCCACAGAGAGTTCTTAGAAGTGAGACTGTGACTTATTCTACATTGCATCCTGATACTTAGCACAGTCAGTTATTATTTTTCAGTTATTATTATTACATGTCAAAATCTGATAACATGTCCACACAGATTTTCAAATCTTTAAGTTTAAAAGGCATCAACAAACTGAAAATGGTACTGTCCTGTTATATTTAGGCTGAAAACTCAATGTAGACACTCTGTAAATTCTTATTGTGTTTATACAATGTGATTAATGCTTTAATGTAAGTATCCATTCCTTTTTACACCAAGCCAAATTTCATCCTGTGCAGATAATTTGCATAGCATGTAGGTACTTACAAATAATCTATATTATCTCTTATAATCTCATGGGTTGTATGACTATCTGTGTGCATGTGTTTGTATGTGTGCACATGTATGTATGCACATGGGTCTACACATACGAGTGGATTTTAAGAAACGATTTCAAAGCACAGTGGAGTCCAGATTAACTGTCTGAATATTTCTGTGACAGATAAATCATGGATCTCACCACTTCCATCCTGATTAGCCTTATCATTCATCCCCATCTTTTCACGTATCCCTCCATGTTTCTGATCTGCACCTTTATTCCCTCTTCTCTTCATCACATGTACTCTTCATGAGACTAACTTAGGCTCTATTTTAAGACAATGATTTTATTTTCATTGAACCAAGCTAAAAACACCCAATTGTCTAAGGAAGGTTTTGTTGTATGACTGTTAACTTACAATCTCAACTTTTTGTTTTGGCTTTGCACAAACTAGTGGTTAGTATATGTGTATGAAGTATAAGAGATAATTTTTAATACACTAGAAAAAGGACATGGAAGCTCTGGATAGAAGATGTGAAGTAAATGTAATTATTATGTAGGGTAGCATAGTATTCACAAATTACATGAGAAAATTACCTAGGGAAAAATCCTTTCTATATATTTATAATTTTTTTAAATTTAAAATGACCATTATCAAGACTAAGTCTCAAAAGTACTGTGAAGCAGTAGAATTTATATTGGGTACTTCCGTGGCAGTCTTTTTACATCCATCCCTCCTTTTCATATAACCAGTGCCCTCTGGGTACCTCACTTTACCCCTACTCCTCTCCAACCTCCTGTTAAAACCTATTCTACTGAGAATTATCCAACATGGTATGTATGCTTTCTAGACTGTGACTTTCAATATCCTGTAACTCAGATCCTCAACACTCAGGCCATCTTTACCATCCATATCTGCAACTGATGTACTATCATATGTTATCCTTATAGGCCCACTTATATCCCTGGCAAATGACCATCCTCAGTTCCTGAGATCATCTGCTCCAGAAAGACTCTTCCAATGACCTAGTGATTCTACAAATTGAATTACATCCATTTTCTATTTTATCAATTCTAATAATGTACTTGTCACACTAGATTTATTTCTGTGTGCAATATTTGTATTAGACTGAAAAGAGGTTCGACTGAAATTCATTATCCCTCCCTGTTTCCTTTTGAAGTGTTACTTTGTGGCATCCTCTCACTTTGACTCTCACTTTTGCCAATAGGACCTGGGCAAATATGATACAAGCAGAGGTTTGAAATGCACTTGCACACTGAAGTTTATTTGCTCTTGCCTTTTGATATTAGCATGAGAAGTTGCCCAGACAGCCTGCTGGAGGGTGAAAAACACATGGAACAGAACCATATTATCCCAGTTTTCTTTGCCATGGCCATCTTGGACCAATTGACAACCCCACTTACCAGCAGATATGTTTGCTATACCATACTATTGTAGCAATCGATAAACAATACGATCATTTGACTCCACCCTGTGAGCTACTAGAGACTCCATGTCCTCAATAACTGTTCCTTTCATACATAGAAAAGTAGTTGACCTAGTATATTTTGTTTGAATTGAACTTGGTAATACCATTATTTTCCTTTCCCAAAGGAAGTGCATTCTATATCTTCTTTCTAATAGTTCAAATTTAGTCTCCTCCTTAAAGAGATTCTAAACAGAAATAAAGATATTGGAAAGAGAATTGTGTAATCTCCCTAAAGGAATCAACATATGCACATGACTAATTTACATACCTCTAAAGCCAATCTTAAACTCTTGAAGGGAGTCAATATTATATATTTTTCCTCAGTGGTCTTCATGTTATGTTCTGCATTTCTCTAAAACTAGTTGTAAGAATTGTGCTTGTCTAGGAGGAGGAGGAGACAAACTTTAAAAACATCATCAGTGTTCTTTTGCCATCCTTTGTCTACTGATCATATTAAGCTCTATCCATTTTCAGTGTAAACCACGTATATAAATTGTCTCTCCTGTTTCATGTACTAGATAAGGTACTTTTTCTCATATACATTTTTTAGAATAAAATTATGTACAAATTTGCAAGTCTGGCTGGTCAAACCAAATAGGTAAATCTCTCACTTTTATATAAATAAAGAACACCGTGCACTTAAGATATGGATGTACAAAGATTAGGAATTCTAGGATTCAGCTATTTAGAAAGATTGCTCTGACCCCCCTCACAAAGGACTTCTCTTTTCTCAAGATGTGAAAGAATCAATCTATGTAGGGATATTTCTCTAAGCTGCTAGTGTAAAAGTAATAAACATCAAGCTTATGGACGGGTGTGGAAACTGAATGGCTTTGCTTTTCTTCCAGGGATTTAATTTATTTTTAATATCACAGGTGGCTTGAGGCAAGGTGTAATCATCTGTCACTCTTCAGTTAAATCATATCCCGTCACTTCTGAAACATTCTTTGATGTCCCTACCTGTAAATCACATTCTACTTTCTTTGTCATAGACTACAGCATATAGATATAATAATGATATTATAAATTGCCCAAGAAGGTGGGGAGTACATCCATTTAAAAAGATGATTGAGGGGTAAAACACATGCAAATATTAACTCCGACATCCACTATTTTTAAATGTTTTTTCTTCTTTTCTGACATAGTTACCAGAAATAGAAATTACATAAAATAGAGGTTGAAGGCAGTTTTTAAAATTTCTAATTTAAAAGACACCAGGCATTTTTTTATTGGTTTTATATTTTAGGCAATATTGATACCTTAAATCTACAGCTCTCAGGTTTTGAACACATATGTTTAAATGTTCTCATTATCAGTTGGACAGATCCTACTCCAAATTTAAATTCTCTAGATGTATATACTAACTTAATAGTATTTTGGTTTGTAGTAACAAATCTTAGTTCACAACAAATTTCCTAGGGGAGTCACTGGGCATAGTATGTACTCCTAGTTTATACTGGAAAAGGTGATAGCTAGGACAATAATTTTTGTTACTCCCATATAAAAAGCTACCATTGCTTCCCCCAGATTAGTTTATAAGAAATTTAAATGGCACAAGAAGATGTCGGTCCTCATGGATGAAGATCATAGATGGTACACATTTCTGAGAAACTTAACCTTTGAGAAATTGTAACATTATAACAATAACATATACATTATGTTATTAGTTTTTTCTTTTTTACAAAATAAACAAGAATTGCTAAATGGCAAACAAAAGAAGTCAATATGAAAATAGCATTGGCTCAATGAATCATAATTTCTGGAAATAGGAATGGTGGGATGGAAGGAAGGGGCTTCTGTTTCCATGAGGGAGAAGATCTGGATAGAAAAGGGAAAATCATGTACAATCCTTGTCTCCTTCTTAAGAGCAAAGAATCTTGAAATTGGTATCATCCTGTTGAATGATTTTAAATGTTGGGGTTCATTGTCACATCGTGGCTTGCTTCTTTGTAATAGGAGCACTAATCACTGAAAGAAAATTTGCACTTTTGAGTGGGTTCAGAACAACTAATTTATATGAGTTTACAGAAAAAAAAACACTGATTCAAACCAACAAAACTACATAGGGAGAGGGACCTGAAACAGCTTTATTAATTTCTAGTAGTTGGCACAATCAGACTGAAACTGTTTCTCTATTTACAGTGAGCTGACTAAATTTGGCCATTTGGTCAACTTCTGGCTTTGGAAAGGAAGCACATGCATGTGTTCATCAAGACCTTAATTTGAGAATTTCTATTTATGACTTCTATGGTTGACAACAACTACCTTGGAAACTATAGGGGGCACTTGGTTCGTTCAGTTGGTTAAGCCTCCACCTTTGGCTCAGGTCATGATCTCACAGTTCAGGAGTTCGAGCCCCGTATTGGTATCTGTGCTGACAGCATGGATCCTAGAGCCTGCCTCTAGTTCTGTGTCTCCCTCCCTCTGCCTCTCCTCTGTTCACATGCTCTCTCTGTCTTTTTCTCTCTCTCTCAAAAATAAGTAAAAGATTAAAATATTTTTTTCTTAAATAGAAACTACAAATAGGTCTCAGTCTGAAATTGAAACATGCCTCACATGTTTTCATGGAGTGCATTTGAGTCTCACAACCAAACTCTACCACAACCTGAGCAGTTCTTTATGGACTCATCATGACTCATATGACTCCAACTTTGGCTTCTAGAGATACAGCCTTATTTATGGGGTTCATGTAAGGCAGTATCCAGATTCATAATCCAAACTGGAAGATGTTGTCTTCCATTGGTGTCTTATCTTAAGAATACCTAGCTTTGAGGTAGTATCATGTACTTTTTTCCCTCTGAGCTTTCAAAGAAATTTGTTTACAAGACAGTAATAAGAACACATGCCATTATAATTAACAGATGAGAAAACAAAGCAGTCAGTTGCTTAGACCAAGGAAAAAATTCTCTAGTCTATCGCCAAGCCTCTGCTAAATAATGGCCTTCTCCTTCCATTGTCAAAATCTAACTGGATAGAACATTAAGAACATTGCTTGCCAGTGTCTTTAATGGTATATTACAAGACAATCCTGAACTAATGGTCAGCAAAAACATAGTTTTCAGTTTTCTTGAAAATAGTACAGCATGTTCCATGAACAATGGACTAGTTGCTAGGGCATATGCTACAATATATTTCATTGTGTTCCATTGGATAGATTCATGGTATTTTCAGGTTATTCTCTAATGAGTACTTCTCTTTCATATACATGTTGTTAGATCAAAAAATAGATAGATATATTAAAGAACTTAGGACTTTCAAAACAACTCCATTTGCATTATTGATGGTTTATTTGTCTGAATACTAACAACTCAGTTTTCTAATTCTTCACAGTATACCTTGATATATTGACTCAGACCCTTACAACAAGAATATATACATATATGGGGTGCCTGGGTGGCTCAGTTGGTTAAGTGTCCGACTTTGGCTCAGGTCATGATCTCACAGTTCATGGGTTTGAGCCCCACAACAGGCTCTGTGCTGGTAGCACAGATCCCGGAATCTGCTTCAGATTCTGTGTCTCTCACTCGCTCTGCCCCTCCCCACTCATGCTCTGTTTCAAAAATTTAAAAAAAAAAACATTATATATATATATATATAAATTTCTGATGGGGCACCTGAGTGGCTCCATAGGTTGAGTGTCTGACTTTGCTTCAGGTCATGATCTCACAGTTCATGGGTTTGAGCCCCACAGGGGATTGCTGCTTTCATCACAGAGCCCAATCCTGTGTTCCCCTCTCTCTCTGCCCCTCCCCTGCTCATGTTTTTATTTCAAAATAAGCAAGCATTTTTTTTAAGGAATAAATTTCTGGATTTAATGGAATCTCCTGCTGTATTGGGCACATCCCTTTAGTGGCAAGTAAGAACAAACAAAGACTGAGGTACCAACAAGGGATAGCGAAGCACCCTGGGGCTAGGACTAACATGGAAATATTACATCTAGACCTGGTAAAGCAAGAGTAGAGCTGAGAACTCAAAGAGGGAGCTGCATGGGGAGGAACCCTAGCAGACAGAGGGACGCAGCCCTGCTACTCTCTGCCTTCTCCCACCTCCAACCTCCTGCCCACTTCACCCATTGGCTGAAACCAATTACCAGTGATTCTAAGGGTCAGATTTCTAGAGCAGAGAACTAAGGGCAAAGGGGTGAAGAGTGATTTAAAGGCACAGACAGAAAGCTCAATAGGTTATGGCTCATATTCATTCTTTTTATAATTTTATATTTTATAATTATTCATATTTCAACAATTCTTTATAAAACAGGTATTGACTTTACGCTTTGGAGGCAAAACACTTTTTAGTTACCGTGGATTAAGTGTGAGTGTAGACATTTGCGGGCATACCCAGAGACAGAATTCCACATATTCCCCACATCCCATCTCCCAACCCAACACACAAATCTCCTGTACATCTTCCATCTTCTCATCTGTTCTTAAGAGAGAACTTCTCTGCTTTATAGTGAACTTGAATTGTAAACCCAGCTCTGTCATATTGTTTAACAATTAGAAACAAGTTACTTAAAACTTAAGCTTCAATTTTCTCTCCTGTACAAAGAGAAATATTCTTTCAGGAAACCTTTGAATAAACCAATCTTTCTACAACTTTTTTTCCCCCAGGAACTGATTTTTCTTTTTTAGTTCCCACATCTAGGACTGGAAATTATCTTTGAGTTCAAAATTTTCCTATCTCCCTGAAACATATCAGTGTCATTTTTTCATAGGATGGAGGGTCTACAAAATCATTTCATCAAAACTCACTTTCTAAGATGGCAGTTACTTAATACAAGTAACCTAATGCTTAAACTCAACCAAGGTCTATGATAGGAGAAATGGCATGGACCCTTAGCAAAGCTAGAGTATGCTAGGTACAAATCCTAGCTCAGTCACTTCACTCGTCAAATGGGAATAAGACTTAAATTACTAAACTACGGTTTTCTCATCTATAGAAAATAAACTCACACGTCATAATCCTTGCGACTTTCCTGTTACTACTATAAAAGAATTACTACAAATATAGTGACTTGAGCAACACAATATGTTTTTTAGGTCAGAAGTCTGGTACAGGTCTCACCAGACTAAAATCAACATGCAGGCAAGACTACATCTTCCAGATGCTCTAGGACAGAGTCCATTTCCTTTTCATTGGGGTTCTTGGATTCAGTTCCATGCAGTCATTGAATGAAATTCTCTTTATCCTTGCCAACTGCTAGGTCAAAAAGTTCTAGAGACCTCTCTCTGGTCCTAATCCATAGCACCTAGTATCTTGAAAACAGTAACAGGAATCCTACCCAAGCTGCCATTTCTCAGACCTTTCTTCTGTTGTCATATCTGCTTCACTGACTACAAACAAGGAAAATTTTCTACTTTTCAGGGTTTGTGTGTTGACACTGGACCTCCCTGAATAACCCAGGATAATCACCCTGTCTCAAGATTTTAACTTATTTAGAACTACAAAGGCTCTTTTGTCAGGTAATGTCACACATTCACAGGTTCTGAGGATTAGGACGCAGACATCTTTTTGAGAGGTCATTATTCTGGCTATCACAATCCTGGATTTATCATGTTATTTTACAAATTAAATGAGATAATTCATATAAAATATTTAAGGTAGAGCTTTATAGAAAATAGATTGTCAATAACTACTGAAACTATAATAGTATATGGAATGTTACAAAGAAGAAAGCAGTAACCTGTGTTATATAATTTCAAGAAACTGAAGTGACTTTTTTGATCTGAAAAAATCCCCTTTGTTTTAGTGCTTGAAATTCATGCATTTCTTTTGGGTGCTAAAGAAAGGAACTTGTCCTCAATAACTAAGTAATGAAGCAAGCATTTCATTAAGTGTGGGGAAGTTGAACTAGAGAGAGAGCAGACTTTATTTGGCTAACTGTTGTACCCTCACCATTTATAAAAGGAGTACAACACATATTAGTTGACTAAGTGAATAAATGTGTTGGTGAAGGAGTGGGGAGAACAACCTTGAGCAAACAGATGTGTCATTTGGGAAGTGAGAGAGATGCAGGCTTCAACAACATAGCTACTGCCACTTCTTCAGGCATTCATTATCTCTCTCCCATTTTGATTCCCAGAGTGCCTCGGAGTTCTTTTGAATTGCTCTATTCTCCAATCTATTCCTCATTCTACAGCTAGAATGGGATTTCTTTAGCCAAATCTCATCACTCCTTTCTCTGGCTAAAGTCCAACTGGAGTTTCCTTCTGCCTGTTTAATAAAAACAAGTTCCTGTAACACCTCTGAAGATCTGGCCCTGGCCACCATTATTTTTATACTTGGCCCTGTTGCCACATGAAGTTTGCTGTTTCTTTTGCTTACCTCTTGTCCATACTTATCTTGACACCTTTGTTCATGCCACCCCTGCTTTCTATACTCTGCCATCTTGAGATGCCCTTGTGTGGCATTGCTTTTAATGTTTTTGTATTTATTTTGAGAGAGGGAGGGAGAGGCAGAGAGAGAGAGGGAGAAAGAGAATCCCAAGCAGGCTCTATGCTTTCAGCACAGGGCTGACATGGGGTGGGGGTCGGGGGTTATGTGCTCAATCTCAGGAACCATGAAATCATGACCTGAGCCGAGATTAAGAGTTGGACAATTAACCGACTGAGCTACACAGGTGCTATATTATTTTGACACTCAACATAGGTGCCCCCTTATCCAAGAAACCCCCTGGCTTGTGAACTCCAAGGCTACTTAGGACCACCCTGTGTTTAATTTTCTCCCACCCTAGAGGACGCTATGTCTAATTCCTTGGCACTCTCTCCTGTCAACTCCTTTCAGTGGGGGGATAGCAAAACAAAAGAAGACAAACTTTATTTTGCTTATTGCATTTCCTTTGTCTGACACAGTACTCGGCACATAACAAGAGTCTTAACAATGAGCTAAAAACTACCAATCCACAGATATCCCACTTTGCAATAGATAGACATTAAGAAAACCTGGCATTAAAAACGTAAAGAATGCCTTTCCACTTTGAGATTGCATCCTGGTGCCCCCAGCATACAGAGGTGGGGAAGGATGACAAAGATAAGTTTACCCTCCCTGCTTTGCAATTTTGTGAGACACCCACCAGCTATACTTAACCTGCACTTCCTTTCTGTTTGATATATGTAAGGGCTTCCCAGGGGGAAAAGAAGAGTTTAACAATAAATGCTGTTTCTCTCCTTTCTCCTAGTATTCAACACCATTTCCATGGGTGAGAAGCACCCTGAAGGGCTACTGTAAAACCAGAAAATTTAACACCCAAAATTGGGAGAGGAAGTGTGTTTTAGAAAGCATGATATAGTCTGAAACTGTGAAATCTTTAAATAAAGACTATGGTTCTTGTTCCTCTCTGTTGACCATGCTGTGCTTGGCTCAGAGCTAGAAAACAGGCTGTATTTGTTTAGTGACCCAGGATTCATGCAGAATGAACTCTAGGTGCAGAATGATGATTAATTAACAGTGTAAGTTAGAGCAAATTTGGTACATGTTGAGCCTTGGTGTTCTCTTTGCCAAACAACGATAATATCAAACTGCATGTACAGAATCAAGGATCAAGTTATAGATCTCAAACTTCTGATTTGGGTTACCTCAATGGGCAAATGTAAGAGTAGAATGTTAGAGGAAATATTAACATCTAAAAAATTCAATTATGTTATATTTTCCAATTTCAAAGGAATATTTTACTTTTGGATTAAAAAAATCTAATAACCTATACAAATAAAGTTCAAGATGGTAAAACTCGGGGCACCTGGGTGGCTCAGTCAGTTAAGCATCCGACTTCAGCTCAGGTCATCATCTCACGCTTCCTGGGTTCGAGCCCCGTGTCAGGCTCTGTGCTGACAGATAGCTCAGAGCCTAGAGCCTGTTTCAGATTCTGTGTCTCCCTCTCTTTCTGACCCTCTCCTGTTCATGCTGTCTCTCTCTCTCTCTCACTCATGCTGTCTCTCTCTCTCTCTCTCTCACTCTCTCTCTCTCAGAAATAAATAAAACATTTAAAAAAAAGATGGTAAAACATGCTGGAGGTGGAAGTACGGGTAAGAGGAGTGAGAAAAATCTTGGAGGTGGTAGAAATATTATTTATCTTGACTGTGGTAGAAGGTACATAAATGTATATATTTAGAAAAACTCATCAAATTACACTTTTAAACTAGGTATATTTTATCTCAATAATTTTAAAAATTAAATGGGGGTGGAGTGATAACATTTTTTGGTTTTCCTCCATCCTATACTTACAAGAACTGCAAGAACTTTGGGAATACTGTTCTCCTGGCTTCATTTCAGTGCTGGCAAAGGAGTATGTAAGACGGTAACTGCTTAAAAGACTTTCATTAACCATCCTACTAATCAATCTAATTGTCCCTGTGGAAATGCTAGATGTGTGTACATCTTTTTCCTGTTGTTATTCTGAACACCTTTTTTAATTGATCAGTTTCCTTTTTCCTCTTGATCATTCCTAATCAGTCAAACTTCCAGCTCCGTTAAACTTAAGCTAGTATATTTTACGGTCTGCCCATTTGTGTTTTCTAAATTCTCCATCTCGGCTAGATAAGAACCTAGTGTTGAGCAGCCCCTATTTAATTAGTTTTTTTCTTCTTTTTAGAAATTAATGATATTTATAAACTTAAAAAATAAATGACTTAAAATAATTTGCAGAAAAATGAGAACATATGATTTAAACTATGATTCATCAAGCTTCAAACTTTGTGTTTGCTATACATCCAGGACTGCTTGGAACATAAAGAAATCTAAGGAAACATAAGTCCTAGAGTTGAAAATTGTTCCCATCATCATTTTTCCTTTTTTTTTTTTTTTGAAGTTAACAAAGCCAGAAAAATAAGTCTTCCAAAATAACTGTGTTATGTAATGTGGAAAAGAAAACAAACCTTGTTAATTCTTTCAGAAGATTTTTTTCAGTACCTGTAGTTAAGAATAAATTTGCGTCTTTTATAATAGTTTTTTGTCATTACAGTAAATGGCCTCGGATGGTTATAACCCACTCTGTTGCTCATAAAACCCATTTGATGTGTGTTTATCACTTGCTCTATAAGTAGCTTTTCATTTCTGTTTCTTCCTACCATGGTTATAAAATATACTCCTATAACAGTTTTTAAACACACAATAACTCTATAAAACAGTATCTTTGGTGGATATTTAAACTATTTTAATGTTGAGGCAAAATAATTTAATGTCCCACCCATATGTTGAATGTTCCTAAAAGCATTTAAAAAAAAGCCCTGAAACTTACACCTGAAAGTACTTCAAATTCTCCTAAACTTATTCAGGTTTATGAGTAATTTCACCACCAATCAAATCATGGCCATTAGACAAGAAGGAGATAATTCATGCATGCTCATTTTCTCTAATAGCCATTGTTTCAGAGCTGAGAAAATGAATACCAATTTCAGCTCTTGATTTTCTGACATCTTGGACTTCTGAGGAGTAAGAAAATAAGAAGAGACTGTCAAATAAACTTGGAATTCCATTAGTTTGTCCTGCTCCAAGATTTTCTATATAGTCAAATTAACATCCTCTGTCTTATCAATAAAAATATTTTTTTCTGTTTATATGCATGATCTACCTTTCCTCACTTTCAGTGCTAACCATCAACATCCAAATAACTAATGTTAGATTTTGACATTTTGACTTCTGCGAAGAGGTTTTTGAATGTCATTATGAAGTAAATTATGTGAAATTCTTAATTTGTAAATTAAATATTTAACATGAAGATATGGAGAATTTTAGAACAATGACATCATTTATGTAACATGAATAACTCACAGATAAATTTCAAAGCATATATAATCCTCCCAACTGCCACAGACTACTTGGGAGAAATAAACATTTTAGAGTCATGCAGATATTTATGAACATTTCCTCATATATGTAGGACTTAATACATAAACTTAAAGCAACTTTTAATAACAATCTTTCCAAAGTTATATACTTGATTTATTATATTTTACAGCAGTATTATATTATCAATATATATTATTAGTTCATTCATCAATCCAACAAATATTTGCTTAACCCTTACTATATGTATGGAACTGGGCTATATGCTGAGGCTATAAATCATTTCTGGTCTTTTGGGAATTTTATTTTGAAGAAAATAAAATAGATACTTATAATGTAGTATGATAAGTCCTCTGATAGTGGATCATAGGTCTTCCAAAACTTTCTAGTTGATCTATCTTTAGTTTGTCATTTTCTTCATTTTGTTAAAATAAAATGCAGTTGAATATTTTTGTGCTTTTCTTGATCATTTTCCCATTCATAGATGATTTCTATAAGTATATAACTTTATGATTTTTATAAATCTGTTTTAAAAGATCTCTGGTCAATGAAGTAAAGATAATGCAGAAAGCTAGGCACCAAGCTTGTAATAGATGGTGACACACTGTGAAAATGTGTACATACAAATGTAACAAGAAAATCAAGTTTTAATTTATTCCTGCTGGTAGATAATAGCCGTAAGTCATGCAGACTGATGTGCAATTGCTATTTATCCAGTGACATATTGTTTGTAACTAAGAACAATGCCTGAGACCTTTTTTCTGCCTCACTAAATAAGTTAATCATGTAAATCAGAGGGAAATTTCTTAGAAAATATAGTTTAAACACAAATGGTGCATTTTTCATTGCTGAGAATAAAAGCAGATGTGACAATGCCCAGGTGTCAATTACAAAACATTATCATTCTTTATCACATATCTAAGTGAACAAATGGAAAACTAAAAGGTTAAATTGATATATACTGTTATCTGTAGAACATGATCACCAATACAAATCATTCTGCATAATTAAAATAAGTCTAACGGGCTCAAATACTGTGATAAGAATTGAAAATGAGATGCATATTATTTCTGCAAATTGCATGGAGATTCTTTTGCAACAGAAGCTCAAATATCCATCATTTAGTCAATGAAAAATCCATTAATGTATGTTTAGTGAGTTCATAGCAACAAACTTGGCATGGCTAAATCCTTTTATTTTTCTCAACCCCTCAATGTTCCACATGCCTTCTACTATTATAAGCAATAATAGCTAGACAGGGAAGACATTACCTGAAAAATTGATGGAGAGAAAGGAAATGAATGGAGAAGAGGCAGCAGTGATGGCCATTACAATGTGCATTATTAAGATACTGCCTCAGGGGACAAATATGGGCCTGAATTCATAGATATGTTGTATTTTCATTTCCAGACAGTTCAAAACCCTGTCACATTTCCCTTTGGTGTTTTGTTTGATTAATATCTTATTTAGAGATATTTCTATTTTGCAGATATTTAGGGATTTTTGCCTATAATCTGTTTTAATTCTATTGTGGTTAGAGAACATGCATATTAGATTTATTGAGACCTGTTTTACAGCTCAGAGTCTAGTTTATCTGATAAATGTTTGGTGTGAAATTGAAAAGAGTATACTTTTTGCTTCAGTACAATGTTCCATTAATGCCAATTAGATCAAGTTAATTGATAGTGTTATTCACATCTCTTATATCCTTATTGGGTTTCTTTGTTTTGTCATTTATTGAGAGATAAATCTTGAAATTTTCAAATATAATTGAGGATATGTCTACTTTTATTGTAACTCTATCATTTTTGCTTTATATATTGTGCTTCATTATTAAGCATATAAACTTCCAAGATTGTTATGTCCTTCTGAAAACTTGACTCACTTTAACTTTTTGATTTAGGATTAGCATGATACTTCTTGTTTCATTATCTTACTTTTAACCAAGTTGCATATTTATATTTCAAGGGATTTTCTTGGGTGGACAATGTATAGTAGAGTTTTGGTCTTAACCTGATGACAGTCTATTATCTTCAGTTGGCATTCTTAGGTCATTTACAGGTACTGAATGTGAATATGAATCTGCTTACCACTTGCTTTCCACTTATCTAATTTTTCTTTGTTCCCATTTCCCCTTCCCTATTTGTATTAATTTTATAATGCTTTCAATTTTATCTCCTTATTTGGCTTATATGCTATATCTCTGTTTCCTTGTTATTTTTGTGATTCTTTGAAGGCTTATAGTATTCCTATATCTTTGATTTAATTCAGGTGATAATACCTATTTACATATAGTATATGAATCTTCCTAAGGTTACTTCGATTTCCACCATCCCAAGCCTTTGTGCTGTCATTGTCACACATTTTATTTCAACAGTATTTTAAATTCTTCACTATGCTCCTACAACGGTAGTTTAAATAGTGAGCCACCTTTTAAAGAGAACTAAATAGTAAGAGAAATAAGTCTTTTCATTTGCTTATATGGTTACCATTTTTTGGTGTTTTTCATTCTTTTGTGCAGATCTAGGTTTCCATATCATTTACCTTTTGCCTGAAGGGCTTCCTCTAAAATTCCTTGTAGTACAAGTCTGCTGGTTATTAAATTCAGCTTTGATACATGTTAAAAATTCTCTGTATTTCATTCTAAATTTTGAAAAACATTTTGACTCAATCTAGACCTCTAGGTTGACAGGGCTTCCCCCTCCCACCCCCCGTGCTTTAAAGGTTTTACTAAATTGCCTTCTGACTTATATTGTTTCTGCTGAGAGAATTGGCTCTCATTCTTATTATTATTCCTGTCTAGGTATTGTATTGTTTTATTCTGGTTGGTTTTAAGACTTTTTATTTATCAATTTTTTTAAATTACAATATAGTTAACCCACAGTGCTATATTAGTTTCAAATGTACAGTATAGTGATTCAGCAATTCTCTACATTACTCAGTGCTCATCATTATAAGTGTACTATTTAATCCCCATCACCTATTTTAGCCATCTGCCCACCCACCTTCCCTCTGGTAACCATCAATTTGTTTTCTATAGTTAAAAGTCTGTGCTTTGGCTTGTCCCCTTTTTTCTTTGTCCATTTGTTTTGTTTCTGAAGTGCTGCATATGAGTAAAATCATATGGTATTTGTCTTTCCCTTGCTGACTTATTTTGCTTAGCTTTACACTTTCTAGATCCATCGATGTTGCTGCAAATGGCAAGATTTCATTCTTTTTTGTAGATAATATACCATTATATTTGTGTGTGTGCGTGCACACATACGTACATTCATATCCATACGACTTCTTTATCTATTGATCTATCTTTGGACTCTTGCACTAATACTACAATTTGGCTATTATAAATAATGCTGCAATAAACATAGGGGTGCATTTGTCATCTTAGTGTTTTTGTATTCTTTTAAATTTGAGAATTACTGGATCTTATGGTAATTCTATCTTTTATTTTTTGAGGACCTTCCAAACTGTTTTCCACAATCACTACATCAGTATGTCTTCCTACCAACAGCACATAAGGGTTTCTTTTCTTCCACATCCTCACCAACACTTGTTTTTTGAGTTTTGATTGTAACCATTCTAATAGGCAAGAAGTGATATCTTATTGTGGTTTTGATTTGCATTTCCCTCGCAATGGGTGATGTTGAGCATCTTTTCACGTGTCATTTGGACATCTGTATGCCTTCTTTAGAGAAATGTCTGTTCATATCTTCTGCCCATTTTTAAAGTGGATTATTTACTTTTATGGTATACACTTGTATAAATTCTTTATTAATTTTGGATACTAAACTTTTATCATATACGTCATCTGCAAATATCTTCTCCAATATATCTTGAAATTTTCAAATATAATTGAGGATATATCTACTTTCATTATAATTCTATCATTTTTGCTTTATATATTTTGCTTCATTATTAAGCATATAAACTTCCAAGATTGTTATGTCCTTCTGAAAACTTGACTCACTTTAACTTTTTGATTTAGGATTAGCATGATACTTCTTGTTTCATTATCTTACTTTTAACCAAGTTGCATATTTATATTTCAAGGGACTTTCTTGGGTAGACATTTACCCACAAGAAGCTAAGAAATATCTTCTGCAAATAATCTTGATGATTATTTCCTTTGCTATACAGAGGTTTTTATTTTGATATAGTTCCAAGAGTTTGTTTTTTGCTTTTGACTTCTTTCCCTAAGGAGACATAGTTAGAAAATGTTATTGTGGCTGATGCCAGAGAAATTACTTCCTGTGCTCTCTTCTAGGATTTTTATGTTTTCATGTTTCACATGTAGGCCCTGAATCCATTTTGTGTTTATTTTTGTATATGGTGTAAGAAAATGGTCCAGTTTCATTCTTTTGCATGTAGCTGTCTTTTTCCAGCACCATTTGTTGAAAGACTTTTCGCCATTGTCATTCGTTCTTTTGCCTCCTTTGTCAAAAATTAATTGACCATGTAGTCATGGGTTTATTTCTGAACTCTCAATTCTGTTCTATGGATATATGTGTCTATTTTTTGTGCTACTGTTTTGATCACTACAGCTTTGTAGTATATCTTAAATCTGAGATTGTGATACTTCCAGTTTTATTCTTCTAACACTGCTTTGCTTATTCAGTGTCTTTGGTGGTTCCATACAAATTTTAGGATTCTTTGTTCTAGTTCTGTAAAAAATGCTGTTGGTATTTTGATAGGGACTACATTAAATCTGTAGATTGCTTTGGGTAGTATGGGCATTTTAACAATATTGTTCTTCCAGTCCATGTGCATAAAATGTCTTTCTTTCTGTTTGTGGAATCATTTATCAATGTTTTTAGGCCATTTAATTGTAACATAACTCGGTATAGTTTCCTTTATATTCCTTGTGGTTTAAGTACTTAGACCTCTTGGATCTGTGAGTTTAAGTTTTCATGAAATTTAAGAAAATGGCCATTGATTTCTTCAAATATTTTTTCCTGTTACCCTTCTTCTCTCTTTAAGGGACTCAAATTACATGTATATGTAGCTACCTGAAGTTGTCCCACAGTTCACTGATGCTTTGTTGGATTTTTTTCTAAGCTTCTTCTGTCTCTATTTCATTTTGCATAGTCTCTATGTGTCTTTATATTTACCAATCTGTTTTTCTATAATGCTAATCTGTTGTCAACACTACTTTCTATATTTTTTAAAGACTTTGTTAATGTTTATTTATTTTTGAAACAGATAGAGAGACCGAGTGTGAGTAGGGGAAGGACATAGATAGAGGATGACAGAATCCGAAGCAGGCTCCAGGCTCTGAGCTGTCACACAGAGCCTGATGCAGGGCTTTAACTCACGAACCATGAAATCATGACCTGAGCTGAAGTCGGACACTTAACTGACTGAGCCACCCAGATGCCCCAATCCTCTTTATTTTTTTTTTAATATCAAAACACTGTTTTAGTATCTTTGTATACTATTCTATCCTGGTGGTATTTCTGGGAAGATTTCAATAGATTTTTCTCCTCATTATGAGTCATGTTTCACTGTTTCTTTGAATATCTGATTTTTTTTTTTTTTATCAGATGTCAGAGATTGTGAGTTTTATCTTTTCGGTTTTATATATATTTTTGCATGCATTTAAATGTGATTGAGCTTTGCCCTGGTATTCAGTTAAAGCTATTTGGAAGTAGTCTGATTCCTTTGCATCTTGTTTTTAAGCTCTGTTTAGCAGGTCCGAGCAGTATTTAGTTTCCCCACTATTGAGGCAAACTCCTCTAAGTAGTCCACCCAATGCCCTGTATGCCATGAAGAGTGGTTCTTTCCCTGACGCAGGTAGTTTCTTTAGCTAAAACTTAAGGGGCCCTCTACAGGATGTGCTCTCTTTACACAGGTCTCATCCTTATGGTACTCTCACATAAGTTCATGAAGCATTGGCCTTCCTTGACTTCCACCACCTATTTTTCAGCCCATAGAGACCTCAGGTTTCTGCCTAATTTGTCCTCTCTGCACTATGTCTTGAAGTATTTCTAACAGGTAAGCTCAGGTAGTCTTTGGGCTTACTTAATTTACTTGTTGTCTCTTGGAATCACTATCCTTCACTGCCTGACATTCAGTGTCTTGACAACCACTGTATCATATATTTTGTTGGATTTCCTGTTTGGTCTTGGTTTTGGTTCAGTTTTGGTTCTTGATTTTAGTTGTTTTGGGCGTGATGGTAAGTCTGGTCCCTGTTATTCAATCCTGTCCTCAAGTGCTATCTGAGTTTTGAGATAGCATATTGATCTTAGATTACATATTACCCCCTAGATAATATATAATTAGGAAATATAATTTCCTAAGAATGAGAGTCAATATATAATGTAAGGAATTAATTTATATTTAATTAGGATATCATTTCAAAATGTAGCCTCACAATTCTTGAGATTCCATTGTCATTAGAAATCCTGTGATATGGTGCCCCTGGCTACAGGCTTTGTTAGCATAAATTGCCATGTTTCTCATTGAGACATTTCTCACTAAACACCATACACTAAATGTAGTCTAAACACTATACAACAGGTTCCTAATATACTCCAAACTCCCCAAAGATCTCATATAACTTCTTTTCCTCCAGAAGAATATTTCCCAAGATCTTAGAAGAATCACTTAGGAAGAATGATGTCTCCTGTCAGTTCAATGTATATGTAGAGACAGGGGAAAGGGGCCTGGAGTAACTTGAGGAGATTCAAATTCTGGAAAACCTCTGTGTGACATCACGGCACTGGTTGTTTACCTTTGATAGCTAATGCATCTTACAGCCTGTCTTACTGGCTTCTCAGAGATGACTAGAGTTGGTGTGGTTTGAGTTTGCCAATCAGGATGCCTTGGCTGTCCAATTATTATTTTTTTCACCTCTGTTCACCTTTAAGGAAAGAAACACAGGAAACTTCCTAAGTCATTGAATCATTGTTTTCTCTAAATTGAAGTCATTCTTTAGCATGTAGATTTTACATTAAATATGTGCAGTTTTATAGATGTTAGAGTGCTGATGACAGAAACAAATAGAAAAGGTGAGAATTTTTTCTGTTTATCCTTTTCTCCAGTGATTTCATGGAAGAGGAAATCTTTACAAAAGCTCTCAAAAATAGCTTAAGAATAGCTTTTTACAACATGAACAATGCAGCTTTCAACAGTTTAGCATTTCTAACCTTGCTTTCTGACTTAGGGGAAATTTTCTTTGCTTTCATCATGTCGGGTTTCTCACCTGAAATATAGTCATAATGCATTTTACTCTTGCATGGACTACATAAGATAATAGTTGTAAAAATCACTTTGAAACATAGACTACTCATTACCTACACAATATACAACCACAATAGTATGTATCATTGCTGAATTATTCCTTTATAAATGCTCAGTATAATGGAAGAATGCAGAGCTTGAGTCTATCATATATAATTTTCTTATAAAACCCTCTAAAAGAAGAGTCAAAATAGGAGAACAAATTACTCTGACTTCATGAGAGTGAGAATAAAGTGTATAAAAATAAAACAAATGGGCAATATTTGCTAGCAATAGATACAAATATCCTGGATTCCCTTTTTCTTAACCATGGGTAGCATCCTTTGTAAGTCATATTCACTCTGGAAATTGCCTTTTTTTTCCTATTAAATGCCAAGAATATCCATATAGCAGAGCAGGGACCAGGCAAAGCAGAGAAGTCATTCCCAGAGTATCACTCCCCTTTGCAGAGAGGAAAATGAAGTAAAATCCTGAAATTTTAGTATCCTAGCTTTGTAGGTAGTTAATATAAAGAGTTGATCATGGTTCTTTATGCCTGTACCTTCAACCATTATATAGACCGAAAAATGCTGAAATTAAATAGTTGTGATTAGTGTGATTCAGAATAAGAAGAAAGATATTTATTTTTCCCTTAGCAACAGAGTGTTGACGTTTCTTAGAGATATGGAATGTTTACTTTATAAAAAAATAAAAACAGAATAAAAGAATATTCCATACATGTGTAGAATAGATGTTCATTGTTAGCCTTTTAAAAGAATATTCCATATATGTGTAGAATATAGGTTCATTGTTGGATAGCCTTTTAAAGAATTTTTATCCCCTTTTCCCTTCTTGCTTTATCACAAAGACTAGTGATTCTTCTTTCTGCTATGGCTCCTTGCACTTCTCTCTTGGACACAACAGTTAATTCTTAGAGGACGCTTGCCCACTAGTAGTGTATTCTGATCTCAGAAGCCTCATCTCATTTGACCCTCCCAGTAACACTGGCAGGGATAGAGGAGTGAGGTTTCTAATAGTTTCCCATTTGGCAGATAGGAAACTGAGATACATAAAGGTTTAGTAACTCTTAGTTCACACAATTGATAAGTGAGAGAGCCAGGATTAAAATTGGGTTGCTTGACTCCAAACACCAAGGCCATAAACACTGTGAGATATGTATTTGTTACATTAACCTGATCTCTCAATTTGTGGCTTCCCCCACCCCCCAGGACTGCACTCCATCAATACTCACTCTCTGCACCCCACTTTCCTTCCATCACTACCTTTTACCTTTGGCTTCTCCATCTTCAGTGGCTCTTTTGCTCTGTTTACATGTTAAAGTTTTTTTTTTTTTCCAAAAATTTTATATTGTGATCCTTACCCTCCAGCTCCAACTCCATGCAAGATCAACATCATGCTCTTTTTATACATTTAATTCATGCTTACTCTTTTTGCCTGGAAACTCTTAATTTTTAGTCATAAGCTTGAACGTAAATCCTTCCCTATTTATCTATCTACTTCTGTGTTTATCCCCATAAGGCAGATTGGAGAACTGGATCCTCAGATATCCATGCAAATTTTTAGAAACCAATTTTTAGCACAAATTATTTATCAATTATTTCCATAATGTTGCGTCTTTACAATATGCTATTTTATACTAATTGAGCATTAATTATAATTATAGTTATTAATTAAAATTATCATATATCTTCAAGGAGAAAATTCCATATTGTTTAACTTGCTATTTTCAGAACCATTCATTTATTTAGCACATAACAATTCTCAAAAACTATTACTGGAATGAATGAAATTAAACAACTCTTAAATTTCACCTTCTCAGCGAACCCAATGCTGAAATGTGATTATACCAGAAACTGCCTTTATACTTCACATCCTTCCTTTGCATCTTTTAAAATTTAAATATCCCAAGTGTGAATTGGTAGGAAGCCTGAATCTATATCTAAAGACTGAATTCTATATCTAATTTTCCTCAATTGTAAAATGATGCAACTACTTCGTAAGGTTGTCATGAAATGTTAGTAAGTTTATACACATAAAATAATTAGGATTAAAATAGTACAGGATTAGCATCTAATAAAATTAATGGTGACAATTATTATTGCTTTATTTATTTTGTTTTTTTTCCCCCCTCTGGTATCTTTGAGCACAATGTTTCCTATAAACGATATTAATATTGTCTTATGTTTTCACATCTACAAGGAAGAGATCAGTGATTTCTTTTAAAAGAAAAGACATATAAGTAATGAGGCCCTATGATGTTCTTTGGTGAAAAATAGTGAGAGTTATAACAGAGTACAATTATTATTTTTGGCTTATCGTTATTATTATTCTATTATTAGAAGGGCAAGGAACTTTTAGTCAAATTATTATAGTCTCTTGTTAAAATCTGAAAAAAATGAAAAGTGGTGTTTCATTATCACATAATTCTAAAAGGATAATGAAGAAAATATGAAGTGTTGAGATGCTTGTTCTTTTTTTCTAACTTAACACCTCAATATATAAACTACTTAGCATTTTCTAGATTCTTCTCAGTTAAAGCTGATCTGACCACAGTTGGGTTTTTTTGGTAGTCATCTTACATTGCTGTTTATTTTTTTCAAAGTACTTCATGCTCATCAACCCATCATCTATATACATTTACAATTCAATATCTCAGCATAAAATTTTCTTGTTCTAAGTATGCTTTTTTTAAAGGGAGAATTAAAGAAACCCTAACCTTCTATAGTAAAAACACAGTACAATGTAGAAGACATATCTTCTGCCCCCAAGCTGCAAAATATGAACCACCTCCCATGACTCACGTTTTTGGGCTTCAGGATGGAACTGGCTCTAAGTGAAGACAATGTGATGTTTTTTGAGAAAGAGAAGCAGTGGGAGCCATTTGGATCCTTCTCCCTCTCCAAGTGAATTAGGCTGCCTGGAGAGACATTTGACTACCAGACACAGACCGCAACCCAGTAGCTAAACACAAATCCTGTGAAACACAGGGAGTAACCTGTTTAAAAATTTTAAAACAATCTTGTTTGGTTACACATTTTTAGTAGTTTTGCTTTCTCATTGAGTTTACGCTTCCTGAACATTCCTGTTTGCCCATATTGAAGTGCTGGGAGCCACACTGGCCTCACTGGATGACTGTCACAGCAAGGAAATGGCAGCGTTTGCACAGCTCCTGCCATGAGAAGCAAAACTGGTATCTCCTTCTGCTACTACTGGCTCATGTTGGAAATGAGGCTGCTGGTCTTGACCGGGCCTCACAATATTCCAGATCAGACCGATATTCCCCACACAGATTCCTCATAAGGAAAAGCATATTCCTGCCTTTTCTTCTTTTTTTTTATTTTTTTTACATCTTATTTATTTCTGAAAGACAGAGAGAGTGAGCAAGCAGGGGAGGGTCACAGAGAGAGGGAGACACAGAATCTGAAACAGGCTCCAGGCTCTGAGCTGTCAGCACAGAGCCCAATGCAGGGCTTGAACTCACAAACTGGGAGATCATAACCTGAGCCAAAGTTGGACACTGAACCAATTGAGCCACCCAGTTTCCCAGACATATTGTTGTTTCTAATTGAGTAAGTTTAGTTCCAATCTCAGGTACAAACCAAGAGGAAGGAGATTTTACCCACGTATGGTTGTGTCCAGAGAAGATATTCTTGGTTTTTTGTTTTTTTTTTTTTTAATTCTGTGATCACATGGATAATGCAATAAAATTATTTATTGATGTAATCTTTTTCATTAACTAAGTTGCAAGGAATACCAGTTCTGCTCCCACTGATATGATTTCCAGTATTTGGCACTTGTATCATGGGAGACAAATAATCATTGGTTTCTTACTTTGAGTTTGGCCTGGCATTCACCCAGGAGAGAAGGGCTGTTCATCATTCTTCCTAACAATGAGATGTTGCTTATCTGGTAGGATAAAATAGAGAAGATCTTCAGCTTAGTGATTTTTTCATGACCCAAGTCAGGATATGAACTTGGGGATTTGTGCTTTTATGCATTAACAAGTTATATTCTTTATACATTTTTCATAGTGCTGTTTTCTGTGTTGTGTTTTTTGTTTTTTCTTCTGTTTCTTTACTTTTCCCCTTTTTGTATCACAGTGGAACTTCTTCGCTCTCTTTCTTCCACATAGTATATCTTTCTAGGTCACACCCTGGCTGCCTCAAGAATTTTAATGAGAGTTATAAATCTACAGTGTCCACATACCTGGAATTTCTCTTCCTGACCTTATCCTTCATCATTTTCGCATGAGAATTTGTTATGACTTTGAGTAATGGTGTGTTTTAAGAAAACATATTCTATAAATAGGTGGTGCCTTTTGATGCACAATGAGCACGCCATAAGCCTACTGGCCCTCTGTCAATAGGCCATCTCTTGCTTGTTGCTTTTCCACAGTACAGTTGTCATTACGAAGTTTATATCTCCTTTTCTCAAATTAAACTATGGTTTATCTTGAGGTTTGTTTTTGTTTTGCTTTCTCATTATTTTTTTCTCAAGAACCTGTGATTTAGTAGAAAGAGCACTTAAATTCTTTTTAAAATGCAGGTTTGAATTCTGGCTTGGTGATCGACTCACTAAATTATTCTCAGTTCCTGTATCTATTAAAAAGATAAAATAAAGCCAACCTTAAAGGATTGATTTAAATTGTAACTTATGCAATATAGGTAAAATACTAACATATTTTTCATGTTTGTTTATTTTTGAAAGAGAGAGAGCACATGCATGTCCAAGCAGGAGAGGGGCAGAGACAGAGAGAGACAAAGGATTCAAAGGAAGCTCTGTGCTGAGAGCAGAGAGCCTAATGAGGGGCTCAAACTCAGGATGTAGGGCTCAAACTCATGAATCATGCCTGAGCCAAAGTCACATGCTTAAGTGATTGAGCCACTCAGGTGCCCCTAAAATGCTAATATTTTATCCAGAAGGCTAAGCTCCCATAAAAACCAGGTGTCATTGCTATTGTAATGTTGTGGACACATTTTATTCTTGAATGTGGATTTATGGAGTGGTTGAGCTAAAACCTTTCTTCATTTCAGCCCTTCATTGTTGCAGCCTAGGAAAGCAAGACATAGAAAGGATGTTGCTCAAACTGCAGAAGGCAAAAATAGACTAGTCTCCTCAAATCATCATGATACTCTAACTTCAATTCATGCCATGATCCATTTTCTTTTCCCCATGCAGGTATTTCTCTACCAATGGACTTCCTCCTCTTCTCACTTCATAACATACACTTGTGAACCATTATAAATTTGAACCTAATGATCAGGGACCCTGCCTAATTAACTAAGTCAGTCTAATGCTTCATATGAACACCTTGAACTTTGATATTTAACGTGTTAAATACATTCATACTTTTGAGATTATTTCAGTAATGGTATATGCAGAATTATTTCACTGAAGAGTGCTGTTTGACCAAAGCTACCCTCTATCCCACAGACACAGGCAGATTTCCCTGGCTCAAGGCTGCTACATTCTATTTAAGCCTTGCTAGGGGCACCTGGGTGGCTCAGTCAGTTAAGTGTCTGACTTCAACTCAGATCATGATCTCGTGGTTTGTGGGTTCGAGCCCCACATCAGGCTCTGTGCTGACAGCTCAGAGCCTGGAGCCTGCTTCGGATTCTGTGTCTCCCTCTCTCTCTTACCCTTCCCCGCTCATGCTGTCTCTCTCTCTCAGAAATAAATTTAAAAAAAACATTAAAAATTATTTAAGACTTGCTAGCCAAACTAATTAAAATATTTCATGTAAGGAGTTCTAAGGGTCTAATTTTTTTGAGAGTCTCCAATTGATGCTTCATATGTTACTAGAGAAAAATGTATTGTGCTGATTTCTCCTTAAAATACAATGTGATGTTGCATGGCTATTTTAGTCAGTCCTGAATATTAGAAACATGATGCATAATCACATGAATCTTGAAAAGGTCATGTTTACTTGAAAAAGGAGTTGATTGGATTTAAATGAACTCACTTTGCAAGATCACAAAACTTGAGAGACCTTACATGTTTGTTAGGCTCTTGTTTATAATCACCCTTATCACAGTATGTAGATATATAAATATTAATAATTTGTGTAGCTAGTGATTTAAAATAAATGCCTTCTGCCATGGAATGCATGTCAAGCTTCATAACTTTCAGTTTCTAAAACCTATTATATATGACTATTAAAATTGAAAACCAAAGAAACATGAGTGAATTCTCAATTATTCAGGGATGGACTTTTAGTTGATATACTCACCAGGTTCTTCATTTCTCTCTCTTTCTTTGCTGCTTATCTTGTGGTCATTATCAGCACTCACTAGCAACTCATTCAAAATGAAGAAGAGAAACTAAAAAAAACCAAATTATGTGTCGTTTTGTGTATTAGCAAATTATCTTTTAAATTTGATATTTAGAGAAAACATTTGAAACATTGGCTTTTATTAGAAGTTTTGAAACCATCTGTATATTAAATATATATTAAATATAAATATATTAAAACTCTTCCCCTTCGGTCCTTCTGTGGTGTTCAAACATATATTTGGTCCAGATAAAGGATGCATATGATACTTTTGATTTATCATGTCTGTTAGTTCATTTTTTTTTGTTTAGCCTTGTTTAATTTTGTTTCTTTCACTAATCTGATTAGTAATTTTCTGAAGTTAATGTTTGCACAAGAGAGACATTTGATCTGTGCTAGGAGACTGTATGTGTGTGTTTTGATTGATGTGAAATAAATTCAGACCATTGGTAATTTTGAATTGACCAGCTATTTTCATGTAAAGGAAGTAAAAGACATTTTGGTGAGATGAAAAGAGAACTGGAGTTTTTAGAAATTAATTAATATGTAAACTAGTCAATATTATCTCCATCTATACAAAACCATCATTTTCCAAAATGATACTATTTTAAAGCAAAGACAGAATCTAGCTCTGGTTACAAATGATATAAATTTTTACGTAATGAAATAAAGATAACTACTCAAAACCATACCATTTGAATTCTTGGAAACTTTAAAACTTAAATAGATTTCTACCCTTCACACCCCATGGGCATTTTTAATAAGCCACATAGTATGATTCTCAGCTTGGGTGAAGAAATAAAATGGGAATCTCTCTCTAAAGAACCCTTATATATATTACATCCAATTAGGCCTGTGCTGGCTCTGTGAAGTCGTCCTAAATCACAATGGATGATAACATTTGTAATTTTCAACCAGAGAATCCACCTTAGTTTGTAACTTCAGTAGTCAGTGCTTGGCAGTAGTAACTTATTACGATACGGGAGACTTTTAGCAAATACCTTGTAAAGGCTGAAGATCAAAACATTCATTTGTCCAAAAATATGGAGAGAAGGACATATCCCAATATAATTAGTTTCAACATGTGATGACACAGTATTTGTTAAGACTGTATTATTATTTCCCAAGTTCTGTTTTTTTTAATGTTTTATTTATTTCTGAGAGAGAGAGAGACAGCATGAGCAGGGGAGGGTCAGAGAGAGAGGAGACAGAGAATCCAAAGCAGTTTCCAGGCTCTGAGCTGGCTGTCAGCACAGAGCCCGATGCAGGGCTTGATCCCACAAACTGCAGGATCATGACCTGAGCCGAAGTTAGACGCTTAGCCGACTGAGCCACCCAGGTGCCCCTCCCAAGTTCTTTTCGGTCTTTGCATAAATTTGATATAGAAGCACTTTATGTATTTTAGCTTATATGTTCTATTTCTGGCTCCTGTGAACTTTTAAAAAATCTGAATTGCCATTTCCTTAATATTAGTACAGATTCTAATGTGTGGCCATATTTTGTGTTTTAATTTTGGTTTTGTTCTGCAAACTGTATCAGCTAAACACAGTCTGGTACATATTAAAAATGGACCATATCCTCATTCAATTTGGTTGATGTTCAGAATCCAGAGTTGAAGAGATGTCCTTCCATGTTATTTTTTAATGATTAGTTGTTTGCAAGCATATGTGAATTAACAGTTTTAATGGTGATAACACATATATATCATTTTACTGAACAAGATATTTTATGATCCACAGAAAACATTGAAAACTTTATAAATTATAAAGATGCTGGATAGGTGAAACTCTTGCCAATGTTGAGTAAGTTAAATGTTTTATCATTCCTTCAACTTACCTCACCAGTTATCTAATTTTTACAAACATATTTACACTGTACCCTGTTAAGTCCATTTATTTTGTCATTGCTCTTTGCCAGCAATGCTAAATGTTAATTAAATTTTCACTATATCAATCACTATTCCATTGCAATTGAAAAGATACTGTGTCTTCAATCTAACCTTAATATTTCTCAACTTCAGAAAATATTTGTCCATGCTCATATTTTCATTAGTAAGAACTATTTTGGAGGAATAGCCTAGATGGCAGAGCAGCATCGAAGTCCTTAGGTTCTCTCTTTCCTGTAATGCAGCTAGATCGGCACCAAAACAGTTGCACACCCAGAAAACTGATCTGAGGACTCACACAACAATCTGCATAACTTAAGCCACATAGCTCAGCAGGTACATGGTGCAGAGATGTGAAATGGGAGAGAGAGAAGCTGCAGAGGATAGGGAGATGTTTTTGTTTGCAGAGAGAGGACTGAGACAGTGAGAAGAGTATAAGAAAAGCACCCCACCTGAAAGCAGCTGGAGAGAAAGAGAAAGAGTGGACACACCTGCGAGGGACTGAACAAGAAAGGGAGAAAGGAGAGGATTTCAATACCATTTGAACTCTATGAATAGGGGAGCCCAGAGTTGCAAACTCCACAGCTCAAGGCTTCGTGGTGTTCTGGTGGGAAGGGTGAATCCTCAGAAGCAGACGTTAAGATATGAGGAGTCCTTGGGCCACACAGAGAGAGGTGGTTCCCCTGCCTTAAGGACATTTGATAAAGGCTGTGGGGCCTCCCCACCATCCAATGTCCAGCAGCCCCCAGAGAACAGCCATGTTTACTGGAATTGGAACAAGAATGGTAGGGTGCGGTGAAGCCCGGCACCAGATGTGTATTGATTTACCAAAGTCCCTGAACTGCTTCTGCTACACAGTTACGTGAATATTTTCAGGGGAGGACTGGCACCCAACTGCAGTCTCTGCTATCAGTGACACTGTCATGCAAGCAATCCTAGGGGCAAAGCAGCACTCGGCCCTAGCTCTGCATAACCCTCCCCCAAAGGGTCAGATCGGGTCCGAACTTCAGGAACCTTAGAAATGAGAGGTTTGGAAACACAGCTCCATATAAGATAAAATTCAAGAGGGAAGTGCTGCTTGACAGGCTGATGGCTTTGCTTGGTGTGGACATTATAGAAGCAGGGAGTGAATGGAAGCCAAAATCAAAGGAGGGGTGCTTGATTACAGAGAGGAAAAGCACAGAGTTATGATGCTAGAGACTGGGAAAGTGGGCGACACCATTTTCACCTCTCCTGTGTATGCACACACTAATGTACGCACACGACACCCATCCACCACAGTAAGCTAAGCAGTGCAATCTACTGAAGAACACAGCTGTTACAACAAGCCCCATCCAACTGCGCCAACCAAGCCCTAGACAGCCACTAGAAGTCTCTCTGCCTGCTTAGTGTATGGACTACAAAGTGCTTCATTGTTTGACTTCTAGTGGAAACTAGATGTATTTTCATTCATATTTCATTATGTTCGCTAGTCCCTCTATTCATTTTTTTCTGTTTCTTTCCTTTTCTTGTTCTTGGAGACAGAAAGAGAAAAAAATATTTTTATATTCCATTTTTATAAAAATATTTGTTAGTGTTTTCTACTATGTTTTATTCTTTGTGAATTTTTAAATTCTATTTTACTTTCTTCATTTCATGTTATTCTACTTCGTATAATTTTTTTAATGTTTAAAACATCTTTTTTTCTTTTTCTTTTTCTTTTGGCTTTCCATTTTTTTCTCTATTTATCAAGCTTCTTTCAACAACCAGACCAAAATATATGTAGAACCTAGCTTCCTGTAATTGACTTTTTGTGTTTTACATTTTTTTAATTTAATTTTTTTCTTTTATTAATTATTTAACTTCTTCCAAAATGACAAAACAATTTCCCTCACAAGAAAAAAACAGGAAGAAATAACACCAGGGGGCTAATCAACACAGATATAAGCAAGATATCTGAACCAGAATTTAAAATCATGCTAATAAGCATACTAGCTGGGGTTGAAAAAAAAAGCATAGAATCCCTTTCTGTGGACATAAAAGAAGTAAAATCTAGTCTGGACAAAATTAAAAATGCTCTAACTGAGATGAATCCTTGAATGGTTGCCACAGCTGCAAGAATTGATCAGGTAGAGCAGTGAGTAGACAATATAAATGAAAACATTATGGAGGGTAATTAAGCAGGAAAAAAAAACAGGGAAACTAAGGCAAAAAGTATAATATAAGAATTAGTGAATTCAGTGAGTCATTACAAAGGAATTACATCCATATCATAGAGGTTCCAGAAAATGATGAGAGAGAGGAAGTGTTAAAAGGTTTATGTGAGCAAATTGTAGCAGAAAGTTTTCCTAACCTGGGGAAAGACACAGACATCAAAACCCAGGAAGCGCAGAGAACTCCCATTAGATTCAACAAAAACCAACCATCAACAAGGCATATCATAGTCAAATTCACAAAATACACAGACAAAGAAAGAATTATGAGAGCTGCAAAGGAAAAAAAGTCCTTAAACTATAAAGGAAGTCAGATCAGGTTCACAACACAGCTCTCCACAGAAACTTGGCAAGCCAGAAAGGAAGTGGCAGGATATATTCAACATGCTGAATCAGAAAAAATATGCAGCCAGGAAGTCTTTATCCAGCAAGGCTGTCATTCAAAATACAAGGAGAGATAAAGAGGTTCCCAGGACTATGGGAGTTCATGACCACTAAAGCTGCCCTGTAAGAAATTATAAAGGGGACTCTCTGATAGGAGAGAAGATGAAACAAAACAAAACAAAACAAAACAAAAAAAAAAAAAAGAAGACCAAAAGCAACAAAGAATAGAAAGGACCAGAGATCACCAGCAGAAACTCCAACTCTACAGGCAACACAGTGGCAGTAAGTTCATATCATTCAGTACTCACTCTAAATGTCAATTGACTAAACACTCCAATAAAAAGACATGGAGCAACAAAATGGATAAGGAAACAAGATTCATCTATATGTAGTTTACAAGAGACCCACTTTAGACCTAAAGACATCTTCAGATTGAAAGTAAGGGGTTGGAGAACCGTCTATCAAGGTAATGGTGGCCAAAAGAAAGCCAGAGTAGTCATACTTATATCAGATAATCTAGATTTTAAAATAAAGACTGCAACAAGCAATAACAAATAATTAAGGGGTCTATCCATGAAGAAGATCTAACAATTGTAAACATTTATGCCTCCAGCATGATAGCAAATGGTGTTAGGAAATCTGGACAGTGAAGTGCAGAAAAATGAACCTGGACCACTTTCTTACACATTACACAAAAATAAACTCAAAAAGAATGAAAGACCTAAGTGTAAGACAAGAAGCCATCAATATCCTAGAGGAGAAAGCAGGCAAAAGCCTCTTTGACCTTGGACACAGCAACTTCATACTCATCACACCTCTAGAGGCAATGAAAACAAAAGCAAAAATAAACTATTGAGATCTCATCAAAATAAAAGCCTTCTGCACAGCAAAGGAAACAATCAGCAAAACTAAAAAGCAATCAACAAAATGGGAGAACATGTTTGCAAATGACATATCAATAAAGTGTTATATAAAGAACTCATCAAACTCAACACCAGAAAAACAAATAATCCAGTGAAGAAATGGGCAAAAGACACAAATAGAAAATTTTCAAAGAAGACATCCAAATGGCCAACCAACACATGAAAAAATGCTCAACATCACTCATTATCAGGGAAGTACAAATCAGAACCCACATAAAATACTACCTCATACCTTTCAGGACATCTAAAATTAACAACTCAGGCAACAACAGATGTTGACAAGATGAGGAGAAAGAGGAACTCTAGCACTTTTAGCACTTCTGGTGGGAATGCAAACTGGTGCAGCCCCTCTGGAAAACAGTATGGAGGTTCCTCAAAAAATTAAAAATAGAACTACCCTACGACCCAGCAATTGCACAACTAGATATTTATCCAAAGGATACAGGTGTGCTGTTTCAAAGGGACACATGCACCCCAATGTTTATAGCAGTGCTATCAATAATAGCAAAAGTATGGAAAGAGCCCAAATGTCCATCAACAAATGAATGGATAAAGAAGATGTGGTATATACAATGTATATACAATATATATACAATGGAATGTTACTCAGCAATCAGAAACAATGAAATCTTGCCCATTGCAACAATGTGAATGGAACTAGAGGGTATTATGCTGAGTAAAATTAGTCAGAGAAAGACAAATATTATGTGACTTCACTCATGTGTGGAATTTAAGATACAAAACAGTTATATAAGGGAAGGGATGCAAAAACAATATAAAAAGAGGGAGGGGAACAAACATAAGAGATTCTTAAATATATAGAGAGAAAGAACAAACCGAGGGTTGCTGAAGAGGTTGTCGATGAAGGGATGGGCTAAATGGGCAAGGGACATTTCTTAAGAAAGACACTTGTTGGGATGAGCACTGGGTGTAAAACATAGGGGATGAATCACTGGATTCTACTCCTGAAATCATTATTGCACTAGATGCTAACTAACTTGGATGTAAATTAAAACAAAAAATAATTAATAAAATAAATTTAAAATTTAAATAATTTAAAAAATAATTTGAAAATGATTTTTTAACATTTATTTATTATTAAGAAGTAGAGAGAGAGAGAGTGTGAGCAGGAGAGGAGCAGAGGGAGAGGAAGACACAGAATCCGAAGCAGTCTCTAGGCTCTGAGCTGTCATCACAGAGCCCGATGAGGAGCTCGAACCCACAAACTGTGAGATTGTGACCTGAGCTGAAGTCGGATGCTTAACCGACTGAGCCAATCAGGTGCCCCTATTTTGAAAATGATTTTAACCAGTTGCCTTTCATTCTTTTCAATCAGTGAAACTTCAGTATTTTTCTTCCTTTCTTATTTTGAGTCAAAATGTTGTAAATAACAGTAATCAATGTGATTCATTTATATATTTTAATATGTAAAATAAAAAGGCAGAAAACTTGACATCTGGACAATAAATTAATAATGAAAAAATATTAGACATGAAAAGAAACACTTTTAAATTAAGTTTAACTTAATTTAACACTTTTAAATTAATTAAATAAGATTAAATATAGAAATAAACATTCAGTAAGGATAGTTTCTAAAATTACAAAATCTGAAAGTAGTACATACTATAGATATCAGTAACTAAAAAGAGGCTAGAATATTTTCTCCTGATTTTCACTACCACAAATATCTTTTTGCTAGTCCCAAGTAAATTTCACTTTTCTCACATTACTTCCCCCATCCCCAACTTATCCAAATCTCACTTCTTGCTAACCATCCTTTTCAGTGCTCCATTCTTCATGAATTGATCCCTCATCTACTGTGCCCACAGTTTACTCTGTCTTATAAATCGTAATAGCCTATGTGTATACAGTTTACTTGTATAATTTTCTTACTCTCTAATGATATCTCATCCATTTATTTTACTTTTACATATAAATGTCTTATTCCTTGAACCTAAGTGTAAAGTCACAAAGGACTAAGAACATGTTTTATTCTTTGCACTAACTGAAACATGTGGTACAGTGTCATGGCTAATAACCTATTGTATACCTGCACTTGGATGTTCTCAGTAAACTAAAATTTCACCCAGGATCAGTTTCTCATCTCTTTTTTCTGATTTTTCAACTCGGTAGCTCAACCAGATAAGGAATGCCATCCTCCCTAGGCCAATAAATCAATAAGTTTTATCTGGGGTTATTTCGAGTTTTGTGCTTCTACCAATTGTTTACAAGTAAATTAAATTCAGAGATCTACGTCTTCACAGTTTCATCTCCCAAAATTAAAAAGAATAAGTTTAATAAATATTTTTAATTTGCAATTGGATGGTTGAATAGATAAATGATTAGATAAATAAGTTTTAATACATAATAAAATGTGTCAAAGGAAAGAGCCATACAATTATATAACACAGATACAATAACATATTATTTTCTTTTTAAAAATGTGTTTTGAGATCAAACCCCATGCCAGGCTCTGAGCTGACAGTGCAGAGCTTGCTTAAGATTGTCTCTTTCCCTCTCTCTCTGCCCCTCCCTGTCTATCCTCTCTTTCTCTCAATATAAATTTTAGGAAACCCTTTTTTAAATATGTGTCTTAAGTCCATTTAATAACCCACTAATTTTAATGTAGTATAAATGATAATAATAATAATGAAGTTGTGCGTCAAATACCTTAAGAAATACTGAACATTTAGTGATTGCCTGATATTGCAATATGTCCATTTGTACCAACATCATATATACCCCACTTAATTGATGATTTTCCTACCAGTCTTCAGAAACAAGAGTATGTCAGACTATAGAAAGCTAGCTCTGGTTTCCATGTCATCACCAAAACTATCTACTTCAAGTTATTCATTCTTTGTCCTTACCTATGCAACGAAGACACTATTTGCTGACATCGTAGCAATATAGTTATGAGAAATGAAGCAAGATGTTGGAAATGATTTTAAACTCATACTGTAGACAACTGATAGAAAGCTATTCCTTTTCTTAATTGTAATTTATGTCTTTTAAATATCAGAAAAAATGTTACTCTTATTCGTAATAACATTACTCCACATCTGAGTCTTTCATTCCAGCCTATTTGGTATACTCACTGTATCCCAAACAATCCTGGACACCATGTTTGAAGCTACTCTAATGTTGTGCATTCTTGCACTCTTCCTACTGAGTTCAACTGACATTATAACATGACATAATAGTTCCCCTTTTCTAACTTTTTTGCTCTTAGTAGATTTTGTTTAATGTTTATTTATTTTTGAGAAAGAGACAGCACCAGCAGGGAAGGGACAGAGATAAAGGGAGGCACAGAATTCACAGCAGGCTCCAAGGCTCTAAACTGTCAGCACAGAGCATGATGTGGTGCTTGAAACTACAAACCATGAGATCATGACCTGAGCCAAAGTTGGTTGTTCAACTAACTGAGCCATCCAAGGACCTCCATCTTACTAGATCTTTTAAGTAGCAGATGTAAGTCATCTCAAATCTGTTTCAGAATAAGCTAGGGAAATAATCAGCCATAATCTGTGAAAATAAAACACTGTTATAACTGAAAAAGAATGAAGATTGTTGTCTCAGCTCTATGGTTATATTATCTTTCTTTTCTTTTTTTAACACCACCACATTAAATGAGTGACTTATTTCAAAGGAAATTTCCAACAGAACAAAAATGGCAAAGGAAGGAGGTCCAAAATTCCATTGATCCATAAAAACAAACAAACAAACAAAAAACTGGCAAAAGCTATTTGAATTGGTGTTTTCCAGATGCTGGGAAATAACCAAAATCTTACAGAAATCCAGGGAATCCCTAGTCAGGAAACATCAGCTGAATCTCGGTAAGTACAGTGAGCTTTGTGGTATTTTAATTTGCTCTCATCATATCACCTCTCTTACTCCTCAGCTTAGTTGTGGCACTGAAAAAGACATTCAAGATTTCTAGTACAAGTATCATTCAGTACTGACAGGAGCAAAACAGACCCTATTCACAAAGAATTGTTGTTGCTTGTTTTGACCTGCCTGGTAGCTCCCTGAAGGACAAGATCAAAGGGCTTGCTTACTCTCTCATAGCTTGAAACCCTCCAAATGCTGAGGTTGCTATCAAAGGGGCATTTTCAAAAGACAT
The DNA here is from genome assembly GCF_003009895.1 of Hyaena hyaena. NCBI lineage: Eukaryota > Metazoa > Chordata > Mammalia > Carnivora > Hyaenidae > Hyaena > Hyaena hyaena. Next base: position 181,231 of record NW_024082432.1, read on the forward strand.
TTGCTAATATATTAATGGTATATTAACATTAATTACCTGCTGCAATGAATAACAGGTAGACCAAACAATACACTAACCAAAAGCTTTAGGACAGAAGACTGGAGAAATAAATGTTTGGAAAAATAAAGGCTTTGAAAAGCTCCAACATACTTTAGGAAGTCTAGAAGGCTACACATAAACAGGACAGTGCGAATGCTCAGGAGAGACCTGAAAAGGCTTTAAACTTTCACTCCTGGTTAACCTTAAGGTTCTGTGCCAGCATGAAGTAAATATTAAGACTGAGATGTAGATTGCATTAAAGACATGCCATGAGACACAGAGAGATTCCATCTCCAGTCTGTGAGATTTATTTTTTTGTTCTAGACATGTAAGGAAATCACTGTCCAAACACTAGCTGATTGGTAATGTAACAGAAAAAGGACTTCATTGACGACACATGATAAAGAATACAGTCTTTATAATATTATTTTAGAAAAGCTATTAAATGCACAAAAACAACTACCACAACAAAGCAGCAACAACAAACCCTGAGGAAGGGAAGAATCTGAATTCCATAGTTGCCATCTGATTTAAAATGCCCTGTTTTCGATGACAAAAACATTAGATATACAAGGAATAACACTTAATATATACAGTCTCTGAATAATCTCAGACATTGGTTCAAGTAGATTAATCCCTATTTTAAATATTTTCAAAGAGCTAAAGGAAATCATGACTAATGAACTAAAGGAAACAGTGAGAACAATCTCTCATCAAATAGAAAATATTAATAAAAAGTTGGAAGTTGTAAAAATAAATAGAAATTCTTCAGCTGAGACATAGATCTGTATGCAGATCCTCAGTACACACACTCAACAACAGATTCAAGCATGCAGAGGAAAGAATCAGCAAATTTTAATATAGATTGAGTTTATAAAGTCTGAGGGCGCCTGAGTGGCTCAGTCTGTTAGGCATCTGACAAACACTAATTCATGGTTCATGAGTTCAAGCCCCATGTCAGGCTCTGTGCTGATAGATCCTGGAGACTGCTTCTGATTCTGTGTCTCCCTCTCTCTCTGTCCCTCCTCTGCTCACACTCTGTTTCTCTCAAAACATAAATAAACATTAAAAAAATTAAAAGTCTGAAAAACAGAAAAATATTTGGAGCAAAGTCAGTAGATCCTAACAGAATTGTGAGACACCTTCAAACATGCTACCATACACATCATGATTTCTAAAAGGAAAGGAGAGAAATCGATGGTGAAAAAAGAATATTTGTGGAGTTGATGGCCAAAAATTTCCAAATTTGATGAAAATATTAACTTTCACATATAAAAAACTCAAGAAATTCTGAATACTATAAGTCTAAAAAATCCCACATTGAGATACATTATAATGAAACTGTCAAAAGACAAAGATTCTTGAAAGCAGCAAGAACGATGTGTCTTGACTTGTGCAAGGGATACTTAATAAGATAAATAGATAACTTCTCATCATAGACCACTGAAGACAGATCATAGTGGGATGACATATTTGAAGTATTGAAAAAATAAACGAGGAAACTGCAAGTCAACAATTCTATATCTGGCAACATTAGCCTTCAAAAATGAAGGAGAAAATAAGATGTCCCAAGATAAAAAAACACTGAGAGTTTCTCACTAATAAACTCATCCTATACAAAATGCTAAAGAGAGTCATCAAACTGAAACAAAAGAACCCTAGACAGTAACTTAAATCCACATGAAGAAATTAAGAATTCTCATACAAGTAAATAAATAGATAATTTTAAAAATGGAAATACATTTTTCGTAACTCCTCCAATTTAGAACACAATAGCTGGCATAGAAAAATAATCATAAATCTCAGTTTTATTTATGGGCACATAATACATAAATGTATAATTTATAACAGTAACAACATAAAGGTAGTAGATGGAGCTATACATCACCAAAGTTTTTGTATGCTATTGAAATTAAATTGATATTAATCCAAACTAGATTGTTAAAGTTAAGATGCTAATTATAACCCACAAAGCAACCACTAAGAAAATAGCTGAAAAGTAGATAGTAAACAAAATATCAAGAATTTAAATGGTACAAAATACCAAAAAAATAAAAAATAATAATAAAATAAAAAAATTTTAAAGAATTTAAATGGTACGCTAGAAAAAATTTTTTTTAAAAATAGAAGGCAGTGATGGAGAAATTGAGGAACAAATCAATAAGACTAAGGGAAAATAAATATAAAACTGGGAAAAGTAAGTCCTTCCATAACAGCAGTTATTACATTAAATACAAGGGGTAAAATCACCAATTAAAAAGTAGAGATTGGAATAATGGATAATAAAGTATGATCCAACTGGATACTAGTTGTAAGAGATACATTTTAGATTCAAAAATACAAATAAGGGGAGTACCTGGGTGTCTCGGTGGGTTGAGTGTCCGACTGCAGCTCAGGTCATGATCTTGCAGTTCAAGAGTTCAAGTCCCACATTGGGCTTCCAGCTGTCAGTGCAGGGCCCACTTCAGATCCTCTATATCTCTCTCTGTCCCTTCCCCACTTGTGCGCATGTATACTTTCTGTCTCTCTTTCAAAAATTAAACATTAAAAAAAGGAATAAATATTAAAAAATACAAATTAGGGATGCCTGGGTGGCTTAGTCAGTTGAGCATCTGACTCTTTATTTCAGTTCTGGTTATGATCCCAGGTTCATGGAATGAAGTCCTTCATCAGGCTCTATTCTGAGTGTGGAGCCTGCATAAGATTCTCTCTCTCCCTCTGCCCCCTCCTGGTGCTTTCTTGCTCTCTCTCTCTCTCAAATAATAATAATGATAAATACAAAAGAGCTGAAGGTAAAAGAACAGAAAAGATAACCCATGCAAATATAATTAAAAGAGACTAGATAGTGGCTATACTAATTTCAGGCAAAATAGATTTTCAGATAAAAATTGTGTATGAGAAATAGCTAAAACATGGAAAGAGCCTAAGTGTCCATCAACAGATGAATGGATCAAGAAGATGTGGTTTATCTATACCATGGAATACTACATGGCAATGAGAAACAATGAAATCTGGCCATGTGTAGCAACATGGATGGACCTTGAGGGTGTTATGCTGAGCGAAATAAGTCAGGCAGAGAAGGACAAATACCATATGTTTGCACATATAGGAGGATTAGGAGGAACTTGACGGAGGAACAAGGGGGAGAAGAATGGGGGAAATGGTGGGGGAAAGGGAGAGAGGCAAACCATGAGAGACTCTTGAATGCTGACAAAAACTGAGGACTGATGGATGTGGGGGGGAGGGGGGATGGGCATGGAGGAGGACACTTGTGGGGATGAGCACTGAGTGTTATGTGGAAACTAATTTGACAATAAACTATTTGTAAAAAAAAAAATTATGTATGAGATTAAAAAAAAAGGTCATTTTATTATGACAAAAGGCCAATCCTTCAAGAAGATATAACAGTTATAAAATATATACGTATATAAAAATAGAGCCCTGAAATACATGAAGCAAATATTGACAGAATTGAAAGGAAAAAACATAATTCAACAATAATCCTACTTTCTACACTAGATAGAACAAGATGGAAGATCAGCAAGGGAATAGAAGACTTGAAGAACATTAGAAACCAAGAAGACCTATCAGATATGTCTAAAATCCTCTACCCAACAAGAGCAGAATACATATTACACTCAGACTCACTTGGAATATTCTCCAGGGTAGACCATATGTTAGGTCACAAAAGAAGTGTCAATGAATTTTTTTGAAGTTTATTTTTTTATTTTGAGAGAGAGACAGAGACAGAGAGAGTACGCACACAAGTGGAAGGAGCAGAGACAGAAGGAGAGAGAAAATCCTAAGCAGTCTCTGAACTGTTGGTGCAGAGCCCAAGGCAGGGCTTGAACTCATGAACCATAATATCATGACCTGAGCTGAAATCAAGAATTAGATGCTTAACTAATTGAGCCACCAAATGCGCCTATAATTGTTATTATTTTTAAGTTTGTTTGTTTATGTAACATCTAAAGTGAAAGAAGGGCTCCAACTCATGACCTTGAGATTAAGAGTCACCTGCTCTTCTGACTGAGCCAGCCACGTGCCCCTTCAACAAATTTAAAGGGATTGAATCATACAAAGCATTTTCTCTGACAATAGAATAAAATTAGAAACTGATAAAATATGGATGTGGAAAAGCACAGGTATTTAATTTTTTTTTGCATTTTTAAAAATAAGCTTGATAACCTAAATTCCTACCTTAAGAAACTAGAAAATGAAGAACAAGCTCTACCCAAAGCACATAGAAGAACGTAAATAATAAAAATTAAAGTAGACAGAAATGAAAAACAGATTCAGGATAAAATCAAACCATTTAAGCCAAAAGTTGATTCACTAAGAGACCAAAAAAAATGGCAAATATTTAGCTAGACTGTACCAAAAAGACTCAGATTACTAAAATCAAGATTAAAAGTAGGGATATTTTACAGACCTTATGGAAATTAAATGCTCATAAAAATCCTATAACAAAGATATGCCAAAATTTTAGATCTATAGATGAAAATGGAGTAAGACCTAGAAAAACACAAACTACCAAATTGATTCATAAACAGAAAGATTTGAATTTACTTATTATAGATAAAGAGAGTCACTTAGTAATCAAATACCTCCCAACAGCAGACCAGAACCACTGGTGAATTCTACAAAACATTTGAAGAAAAATACCACTATTTCTCAAACTCTTCCAAAAAATACAATAGAAGACAACACTTCTCAACTCATTATATTAGATCTATGATACCTTAATACCAAAGCCAGAAAAATCCACACAATAAAATTAAAATGTAGACCAATATACCTTATGAATGTAGATGTGGAAATCCTCAACAAAATACTGGCAAAATGAATCCAACATCATATTAAAAAGATTACACACAATGACTAAGTAAGATTTATCCCAGGAAACAGAAGGTAGTTCAACAGTTAAAAATAATGCAATGCAATACACAATATAAATAGAATCTAAGAAAGGAAAAACACCATATGATCTCAGTAGACCTGGAAAATTTTTGGCAAAATCTAATATCATTTTCATGACAAAAATATTCAGCAAAACAGCGCTATGATGGAACTTCCTCATATTGATGAAGAGTATTTATGAAAAATCGACCGCTAACTTCACATGAATGGTAAAAAACTGAAACTGTTTCCACAGACATAAGGAATAAGCCAAGGAAGTCTATTTCCATCACTTCTATTCAGCGTTTACTGGGGTTTCTAGTCACACTGATTAGGCAAGAAAACAAATAAAAGGTATCCAGCATGGAAAGTAAGAAGCAAAACTATATCACAGATGACATGATCTCATAAATAGAAAACCATAACTAATGCACAAAATACCTATTAGAGCTAATAAATGAGTTCAGCAAAGCTTCAGGATATAAGATCAATATACAAAAACTCAGTTGTATTTCAGAACAGTTGGAATGAACAGTTTCAATTGTTGGAATGAACAATTATATATTCCCATATATAATAGGATCACAAAATGAAATGTAAGAAAACATTCCTACATATAATAGGATCACAAAGGATAAAATACTTGAGTAAATATAACCAAGGAAGTACAAAATTGTTCACTGAAAAACACAAAATGTTGAAATCAGCTAAAGATTTAAATAAATCAAATGACATCCTGTTTATGGACTGGAAAACATAATATTACGATGACAATATTTTCCCAAATGTTCTTTCCATTGGAATCCTATCAAAATCCCATCTTCCTGTTTTTCAGAAATAGATAAGTACACTTCAAAATTTATATGTATTTGCACGTAATTCCAAATAGCCAAAACAATATGAAAAAGAGAAAAATTTGCAGAATTCACAGTTCCTAATTTCAAGACTAAGTCCAAAACTACTGAAATGATCATACAGTACTTTTTCCTCTCCTATATTTTATTTATATGGCATAATACAGTAATCAAAATAGTGTGATACTGGTATAAAAATAGATATATAGATCAATGTAATAGAATTGAGAGTCCAGAAATAAATCCATATATGTATAGCTAAATTGATTTTCAGCGAGAGTGCCAAGACAATTCAATTGGGGAAGAAAATCATTTTAACAAATAGTGCTAGAACAACTGGATGCCCACAAGAAAAAGAATGTGTTTGGACCACAATTTCACACCAGTACAAAAATTAACACAGAATGGATCTAAGACATAAGTGTAAGACCTGCTTAGGTCTATCTATAAATCTTCCTGTGCTTGGATTAGGCAGAGTATTCTTAAATATGATACCAGAAGCACACACAACAAAAGATAAAATGGAAATCCTGAACTTAATCCAATTTAAAAACTTATTTCTCAAAAGACATTACTAAAAAAGTAAAAGGGCAACCCATGGAATGGGAGATCATCTTTACAAGTAATATATCTGAAAGAATCTAGTATCTAGAATATGTTAAGAACTCTCACAACTCAGCAGCAAAAAGGTAGACAACACAACTGAAAAATCAGCCGCCAAATGATGTGAATACATCTTCTCCAAAGAAGATATCCAAATGGCCAATAAGCATACGAAAAGATGCTTAACATGGAGCCATTAGGTAAATGCAAATCCAAACTGCAAAGAGATACACTTCAAACTCACTGGAATGTCTATAAAATAAATAAATAAAATGGGAAATAACAAGTGTTTGGTAGAGAAACTGGGATCCTGGAACATTGCTGGTGGTAGTATGTATGAAATGATGCAGCTGCTGTGGGAACAATTTGACAGTTCCTCTAAAACTTAATCATAGAGTTATCATGTGACCCAGCAAGGCGACTCCTAGGTATAACCAAGAGAACTGAAACTATACTTTCACATAAGCACTTAATAAATGTTCATGTCAGTGTTATTCACCATACACAAAAGGTGGAAATAACCCAAATGTCCACCAACTGGTGAATGGGTAAGCAATATGTGGAATAACCATGCAATCGAATTTTATTCAGCCAGAGAAAGGGGCAAAGTACTGACACATGCATGAATCCTGAAAACATCATGCAAAATGAAAGAAGCCAGATGCAAAAGGCCATGTCAGATTCTATTGACATAAAATGGCCAGAATAAATAAGAAATTCATAGAGACATAAAGAATATTACTTGTTAGAAGAGACTGGAAGCTGGAAAGAATTAGTAGTGATTGCTGAATAATTATGAGTTTTCTTGTGGGGGCGATAAAAATGTTCTAGAATTAGATACTTTGGCGTGATGGTTGGACATCATTGTGACTTTATTAAAGATGACTGACTTGTATGCTTTAAAATGTTTAAAACTGAAGGTAAATCTCAGTTTTAAAATTTTGGAAAAATACTCTGGTTTCTCTTCAGATTGTATAAATCTTTCACCTTTTACTAAAAATTTGGAAAAATAATAGAAATTTTGAAAATTAATATAAGTATGGAAAACATATCTCACGTGCCTTCACTGTAAGGTGTATGTATTTACATAAAAACTCAATTCTTTGACTTTTTCTCTAAAATGTATAGCATGTTATTTTAGGGTTCCCCAATATCTGTTTGTAGAATACACTAGAGTATATCATCTTTCCTTCTAACCTATAAGCACCTTGAGGGAAACAACCATTTTTGTTATTGTTGTTCAGCTTCTTTTACTGTTTGCATCTGGCTTAGTCACTTACAACTGAAGGCCATATCAATAAATAGTTGTTGTATGACTTATTAATGTTCTGGCTTAGAAGAAGAAAGTTAATATGCTGTCATTGGCAGTGGCTGGCCCAACTTCTGTCTTCCAGAAAATGTTTTTTTGTCACAGTTACAAAATGAATGGAGCAGCCAAAACATGCTGGGTTTATGGATATCAATCACTTGATGAACATAACTAAATTTGAGTTAATTTTCTGGTACTTTACTTTTTGCAGTATGATCAGTTTTTTATCATTTTTGGTTTCAGCACTAAATGCTTTATAGCTCCTCAGATCCTAGAACCGTATAAAAGGAGATAGAGAAGAGGTCCATAGTCTACTCACTGAGACTTTCAAGCCTTTATGTAGTTGACATTGATGAACATCATTTCTATATATGATGCTTCACTGCAAGTGACAGCATGGTTTCTCTTCGACAACATTCTTGGGAAAAATGCACTTTTTGGTTCATTTTTGTAGCTTCTTGTAGCAACCAGAGTTAAAGTCAAATTTTAACTAAACAACTGAAGGTAAAATTCCCTTTCTTAATTCAGCCTTTGGTCTATGATATTCTCATACTTGCTTTTGATTAGAAATATGTATCATATTTGATATACACAATATCTTTTAAAAATGTAGTGTGTTTGGCTTCTACCTTTCACTAGATTTCTTTGGTAACATTTTTTTTTTTTTAATGTTCCTTTTGAATTGCCCACACTCCTTTCATAATAATGCTGGTATTTATTTTTGTTGTGCTTGTGATAAAACTGCTATTGGTGTGTCCAATCTACATTTTCTCATGCAGCTTTTTTTTCCCATTTAATCTATGTTTTACTAAAACAAAAAGATGGCATCAACTACTAATGTCTTGACTATTCCAATCCCCTGAAAAATGTAGTTTTTTTTCCCATCATTCTCTTGAATTTCTACACAGGCTGTCCTGGTTTTAATCTATTGTGGAGATGCAGAACACAACACAGAAAGTAATAACACAAATAAAACTTCCTCCAAAATGACCACCAGAAATTTTTTGTTGTTTCAGAGCTTTCTGTAAGTGATAAATATAACAGAATTCCAAATAACTCATCAGTGTCATTCTTGGAAAAAATCACTTTCTTTTTCAGTGATGGTAGAACTCACTTTTTTTGACAAAGTGTTTGGCAGAAGATAAACAGCAGGCTAAAAACCACTTGAACAGGTGATTTGAAGGAACTTTTCAAACTTGGAATTCTATTGTCTCAAGTTCATAATTTTTATACTAAACCTCAGAAATGAAATGAGGATTTGATGAGCAAACTATTTGAAAATGCATATTTTCCACAAGTTGTCCAAGAGTGATTTGAAGGAGGCTCTGCATTTGCTGACAGATCTAGCACAATTTGTCTGCCCTACACTTCTGAATGGAGGGCTCTTTGAATCTTGTTGCAACCAACGACTGTAAGAAAGAATTTGATCATAATTTCATTTATTATTTTGTAATTTTTAATCTCAAACATTTGGTATTGTTGAGTCTTTCCTGCCATATAAAAATTTAGGGTTTTATTGACATAAGACTAAACATGTATCTTATTAACTCACTCTTCAAAAAATTAACTCACCATGCTTCATTTAAGACTTAAAGAATTTATAAAGAATACAATAAATAAATAGCCATATCTACTGCCCAGTTTAATATGCAAAATATTGTCCCAAGTCAAATCTCCTTTGTGTCTGGCTTCCTGAACATCTCTCCCAGAGGTAAACATGACTCTCTAAATATGACTTCCTTGAATCTCCCTATTTGTTTACTGCATGTATACGGATGTGTAAATAAGATCTTCGGGTTGTAAGGTGGAGAATATAGGCTATTATTTACAAAAAGGATGTGTGAGTCAAGGAAACTGTAGTGTAGTGAACTGAATATACCCAAGTTGCCACTGAGATACTATTATGTCCAGAGTTTGAAAAATGTGGGTCACTGAGGAGCACATGATAATCATGTCTCAGATAACTATGAGACAATGCCCATGTAAGTTCAATGCTGCACATCCCCTCTCCAAATGGCCCAAATTGGAGGTAGTGGGACAGTGAGTCAGAAGAGAGTGAATGGGAAAAAGAGGAAATAACAGAAGTAGCCAAAATGGTGACATGAATTCATCATCATATCTACCTTTATAACCTTGCTCATGAAAGTGGCCCTCTTCCCTTTCATGTGCAACAAAATTGCTTAAACCATTTATAACCAAGAATGGAAAATAGGTTTTTATTTTTCTTACCACTGCGGCATCTAACAAGCATGTGTGCAGAAATGAGAGCAGACTGATAATAGAAACCATTTTAATCCTAGCCTCAGCTTAAGTTTGAAAGAGAACTACTCCCTAAACAGCAAGAATGACAAATAATAATAATGATGATGAAAATGATAAGAATAAGAATAAGAATAAGAATAAGAATAAGAATAAGAATAAGAAAACTGTATCTCTTTTAAATGTTTCTACTGAAGTTGATATCTGGAAAGAATTACACAACTGAAGCTGCTACTTCCTGCTCATCTCTTTCTTGACTTCCTTGCACAGGAGTTATTAAGAAATATACCAGAATACCAGCTTATCTCAGACCCACTACCCCACTACCCACACCATGTTTCAATCTCCCTGTTATGGTGCCCAAGATGGAAATAGAGTTTTCACCGCAAAATGTTCCCTTCTTCTTGCATGTATTATACATGACAGAAAACTTTATTTTAGAATGGAGGATCATGAATACAAAGCTTTACAGTTTAAGGACTTATAAGTCTCCTGATTTTTCACATTCATTATTTCAACTACAGAAGAAGGTAGACATGCCACATCCATACATGAAATAAGGCAGCCAGGACTCAGTCATTTGCTGATAAAGTGTGGACTTGCAGTTTTACTGGATGAAATTACCTTTCTATTGAAGGACAGAAGGGACATAGCGTTTGTGTTTTATTTTGTTTTGTTTAAGTGAATGCACATGTTATTACAAAGAATAAAACAGCAAGAATGGTAAATTATTCACTTCATGACTTCAAAGAGCTTCTACTTTAGAGATAGTTTTGTAGACCATAGATCCTGGGCGTAAATAAGAGTCATAGAATATAGGAGATGGACGGGGCTTTTGCAGTCATTTAGGGCAACCCCTCCTAAGGTGCAATATTTTCCCAACATTTTTGAGAGAAGATGTGCTAGGCCAGACATTCCAGTCTGGTGTGGGTTTGAATTTGAGTGTGAATTTTCACTTGGACTTGGTGTAAGCTAGCTTTCTCTTTGGTTTATTTGCAAAGTAGCAAATTAGCAGTCCAAAAACTATACAGCAGATAAGAATGTTTTGGGTCTTCAAATTCTTGCAGTGTTCACAATGGGGCATCCTTCCCTCATGTGTGCCTGAGGGTTTAGGAGATTTACTATTTTGTTTGTTTGTTTGTTTGCTTCCAAGGGCAGAGTCATCCATGATCTAACACCAGAAATAACTTAGACTCTGTGAGAACATTCTCCATAATGGGTAGTTGACAACATCATACTGTTTTCTCTTTCAGTTTGGGAAACATAATTGTGAGCCTTTCTTTGACAGCTTTCCTATTGAAACTGAGGGTGGGTTTAAACCACAATGACAAAAAACATATTCCTTAAAAAGCCCCAGCTTCTACTGCTTTGTTAACAGTTTCTTCCTCTCATGGAAACATGAAATCCATCTCAAATTTCCAACTTTTTGTCCTAGTCTGAAGCAGCAGTGTAAAACTTAACAATCTTTTCTGTGAAACAACCTTTCAAATATTTCAATGAATCACCTACTTTCTACCATCACATTTAGACTTGATCTTAATCTTTGTTTTCTAGTCCCTAAATCCTGATACATCTCTTCCCATAAGACAGATTCTCTTGCCTTTATGTGCTCTCACTAGAACATTATCCACTGTGTTACTTCCAGATTTAAAGTGTAGATTTCTGGGGCACCTGGGTGGCTTAGTTGGTTAAATGTCCAACTCTTGATGTCAGCATAGGTCATGATCTCACAGTTTGTGGGATTGAGCCCATGTGGGGTTCTGCCCTGACAGCATGGAGCCTGCTTGGGATTCTTTCTCTCCCTCTCTTTCTGCCCCTTCCCCACTCACACACATGAGTGCTCCCTTCCCTTCCCTTCCCTTCCCTTCTCTCTCTCTGTCTCTCTGTCTCAGTCTCTCTCTCTCTCTCTCTCTCAAAATAAATATATAAACATGAAGAAAAGAAAAAAAAGGAAGTGTAGCTTTCTTAGCAGACCCTGGATGGGCCACAGCATTCTCCCAGGTTGCCACATCTCCACCAAGGATTCATTCCTATCTACATTGGAAATCCTTTATTGTCAGTCTTTCCTGACTGACTAACAGTTTTACCTGCTCTATCTCAGGAAAGAAGGGAGTAGGGGCAAAAGGGAGAAAGGGAAGGAAGGGAAGGAGTGAAGCAAGGAAGATAAAAGGCAAGAGAGTAAGAGGGAGGGAAGGAGGGAGGAAAGGAAAGAAGGAACAAGAAGGTAAAAGAGAAAGAGAGTAGGAGAGAGGTAAGGAGGGAAGGAAAGAAGGAGGCAGAGAGGAGGAGAAAGAGGAGGAAAGCTGAGGGAAGAAAAGAAAAAGGATCAAGAGAAAGAAAGAAAGAGAGAGAGAGAGAGCGAGAGAGAGAGAAAGAAAGAAAGAAAGAGAGAGAGAGGGCAAGATGGCGGAGAAGTAAGGAGCTCCGTACTTGCACTCGCGCCCATACATCACACAGAAAAGATCTGAAGCCATTGGAGACCTTACAAAACCTGAGAGATTGGGAGAAAAAAGACGCAGAATCCACTGAGAGAGCCTTCTAACGTGAGTGCGAACCGGGGAAGATAAAATCGGGCCGGGATCGGAGACTCCAGGGTGG